>NW_010425847.1:0-4478 GCF_000710305.1 Buceros rhinoceros silvestris | reverse complement strand
TCCTGATGTGATTATTTATAAATATTATAAATATTTTATATATTATGTATAATCCATGATTATTTATGTGATGACATATTATTTGTGAAACTGAAGTGCAGTTGAGCATGTCAGGGCCTGGGCCTTGAACGTTTGCTAGCTACACCAGTGTTTCAAGTGGGGATCCAGGAACTTCATTGGGGAAAAAAAATCAATTTAATGATGAAAACTGGGGTTTGACACTACCCAATAAAAAGGTACTACCCTACTTTGAAGGTCATTTGGCCACTGTTTTCACACAATGGTATGAAAAAGTATGTGTTACTTGCTTTAGGATCAGTAAAATTATTAATCAGTTATTTAAATCACACAAGTACTCTACAAACACAGTAATATTTTTCTCATTGTGACAGCAGGAAAAATGTTCCTGTTTCTCCTAAATCCAAGCATTGTCAGAATGGAGCAGGGGCTGTGTTTTCAGAGTTCAAAATGCATAAAAATAGCCTTTGGACTGGCAGCTTAGAGGGGAAGGAGCAAGAGAGAGGCTGCCTGGTGCTGTTTGCTCACTGAAGCTGTTTTATCCCGACATTTCATCCCATGCTGAGAGCAGGGCATCGGATAAAATAAAACTGTGAACATATGAGAATATTTACTGTCTTAATGCTGACAGTGCTTCCTTTAGGGTGACACTGATGAGGGCAGTGGAGAAGAATGACAGTTCCTGGAGGCATGATCCTTTTGAAAACTCTCCGTGGTGCCTTTGAGAACCTGTGAATCATACTCATTTCAGCACAGCTCTGGCTTCGAAAAGAGCTGCAGGCCCACAACCCCTCAGTGTCTCCCAGATGTGTCCATCTGTTAGCAGTGCTCACAGCTCACCCCATGGTTTGCAATTATTTAGCTTGTTTAGAGTTGCAGGTTACTTAAGTTTAGCTTATTACCAGCTGCACAGGTTCTGCAAATACAAAATGTGAACATCATCTCCTCCTCTTGTTTTCTCTGGTGGAGCAAGGCATGGTTTGGCCGCTGGCATCAAACTTTACCACCTCTGACTTTTAGGTAGGAACAGGTTACCTCCATGTAAGGGCAGATTGGTTGCAAGGCAAGAGAGGAATTATGGTTCTAAATATGGTATACTCCTGAAAAGATAAGGAAAAGTCTGTTCATCAGCTTGCTTGACTCCTGTTTTTGTTTCTGTGGAATCCCATAGGATCACACTCTTTACAGAGTGTTCAGAAATCTCTAAGTGTAACCCCAGTGGGAAATGTAGACTCACTGAAAAGCTCAAAATATTCAAGCCACCCCAAGCTGAAGGGATCTATGCCCCTGCTTCAACAAGCAGTTCTTGCTATCCCTGCTTCTGTTTAAAAAAACAAAGCAAAAAAACCCTCAAAACCCCAAACCCCATAGGATCACACTCTTTACAGAGTGTTCAGAAATCTCTAAGTGTAACCCCAGTGGGAAATGTAGACTCACTGAAAAGCTCAAAATATTCAAGCCACCCCAAGCTGAAGGGATCTATGCCCCTGCTTCAACAAGCAGTTCTTGCTATCCCTGCTTCTGTTTAAAAAAACAAAGCAAAAAAACCCTCAAAACCCCAAACCCCCCCCCCCCCGCCAAATCCCACAAACAACAAAACAACCTGAAAAACCAAACAAACAAAAAACCCCCAACAATGACACAACCTGTACAAAACCCCCAAAACCCCAAACCCCCCCCCCCCCGCCAAATCCCACAAACAACAAAACAACCTGAAAAACCAAACAAACAAAAAACCCCCAACAATGACACAACCTGTACAATCTCTCTGCTGCTGCTTTGATGGTGATTATCCATAAAATACTACTGATGTTGTAATACACTGTAGCTGGACTAAGCAGCAGAGTATTAACAGAATTCGCTTTTCTTGCAGCAGGACTGATGAAGGTATTTGGATGACCACCTCTGCTTTTGAAATTGTTAGGTGCAAAGTCCCACAAGGATGCATCCGTTCTGCTCTGCTCTGTCAAGAAGTTTTAGCTTTTCCGTTCACTCTGTCCCGGTCCCCTAGTCATCCTTACTGCATGCACAGCAGTCATAGAATCCTGGAATAGTTTGGGTTGGAAGGGACCCTTAAAGGTCATCTAGTCCAACCTGCCCTGGAATGTGCAGGCACTGCTGCATCATTCTGCTTAACTCTACTGACATGTTTCCTGGGGAAGGACCCAGCGATGCTGGTACTCGGTTTGTCACACGCAGGTGGGACCACTGTGCATAGGGCACCTGCAGCTGCCGTCCTTGCATTCTCTTTTGGGTCCTTTCTGCCTCCAATCGGCCTTTAAGCCAAGTGAGGACTAGCGGAGCATAAGGCTCTAGCACATAGTCACCATTCTTGGCTGCCTGGGCTCGCTGTGTCCTCCTGGAGCAGTGCCGATAAAGCCAGTGGAAGCAGCAGAAGCAGTGTTTTCAGTCAAGGCTGACCAGCTGTGGAACAAGCTTCTAGAGCAGACCAACACAGCAGCAGTGTAACGATACCTCCTTAGCCAGGGAATTGAGGACAACAAAGCTTGAATCTTTCATCTTTTGTGGGTCTTGTGATGTGGATATGTGCTGGAGACCAGCCTTATGTGGCATTTTGTGGTTAAGTTAGCCCAATGAAAACCCAAGTGTGTCATCTTGCTGCTAATAAAAGCCATCGTAGTAATCGCTAGATGTGACTGAATGGCTTTGTGCCTGATTTATAAGCAATTTTAAGGTGAAAGAGTTTATTGCTGTGAAGAGGTAGTGGTATTAGCTTAGGAATTATTTCATGCTTGAATTTTCTTTCAATATGGGGCCTTAGACTTTCTGCAAAAATCGTTTAAAAGCTCTAAAATGGAGAAAAGAAGAGCAATCAGTCTTTCCGCAGAGACCTCTGCTCTGTGTGGGGAGGCGAAAGCTGCAGCTCTTCTGACGCTCTCTGAATGTTCTGCTGGGCGTGTGCTGGGCATACGTATGAACTGTGTAAGTGACCATGATGTATAAAATCAGGTGGGGTGCTTCTAAAATGGAGAAAAGAAGAGCAATCAGTCTTTCCGCAGAGACCTCTGCTCTGTGTGGGGAGGCGAAAGCTGCAGCTCTTCTGACGCTCTCTGAATGTTCTGCTGGGCGTGTGCTGGGCATACGTATGAACTGTGTAAGTGACCATGATGTATAAAATCAGGTGGGGTGCTTTGCTTAGAGTGGGGCAGCATCCAAAAAAGTCAAGTTTGTTTAAAAAAACCAACCCAACCCAAAAAACTCATCAGAGAATAGCAAAGAACAATGCTAAATTGCTTCGGAGGAACTGTCTCTCAAACACCTTCTCAGAATTAAACCTTTTTTTTTTTAACAGAGCAAACAATCTGTTGTTAGATAATGAATTAGTATCAAGCATGTTGCAAAAATAAGGCTGGGTTTTGTATAAACAAAACCGAGTCTTTATGTAAATGTTATGTAAATGTGACATTTAACTTAAACTGTTGGAGTGGGGAAGCTGGGATTAACAAGGTACAGATCTTGTCATGTTTATGTGTTGCAACTGTGAATTAAAACAGTTTGTTATTTTTGTTGCAGGGTGTTTTGAGTTACTATCTAAGAGCAAGAAATTCGCCGTTTGTGGAACATGAAGTGTTTTGAGAACCAGTTCAGGCTGCTTTTAAATAATGTTACTGAGTAGTTTAATGGAGCTGGATCAGAGGTTGTATTTCAATATAGCAGAAGAAAGTATGTTCCCAGGAGTCTTGAACAACCTGAGATTGGAAGGATTCTGAATTTCTTGTATGTGAAGTCCAGGGAAATTATGTCACGGGAGCATTTTTGCCCCTGACTGACTATAAGGGCCAGAATTTGGCTGGATTTCAGTCTGAGGGACTTTGCGTCCTCTGTACCTGCAGCAGCCTGTCTTTCAGAGTGACAAAACTGAATATGTAAGAAATTTTAGTTACATTAAAAATATTAATGTAATACTTCCATTTCTACCAAGCGCTAGTGGTTAAAGCTAAACATGTGTCAAAGTTTTGTGTGACCTAGAATATAAATTTACAGACTTGTGCTTAACTTCATTTTCTTTTTGATTAATTCTTTTATCTTCCTCACATTTAATGTTGTCTCTTCGCATGCAAGGGACATGGTTACAGCTTCCAACTAGTAGGATGTGGTTGGTATAAACTTCAGTCCCACAGTTATTTAATGAGTTCTGGTTTAGATGTGTTTTCGGAAAGCTACGTGTTATTTTTGCACGGTAGAGCGTGGAATTGCTAAGATGCAGACTAGTGCTAGAAAAAAAGTGGGGGAAAAAACCTAGGATGAGAAGAGCATTCTCTCCTGCTCTTGGCTTCTGGTAAATGCGTTGTGTGCAGCCCAGCTGCTCTGAGGTTACCGTTCATCCTCCCCTTCCAAAAGAAACGCGTTAGGAGCCTCCCGCCCCATGCAGGAGGAAACAAATCCTTAAATTACAATGGCTTTGTTCCTGTTCGCCTGCTAATTCGGTACCCGAGACA
>NW_010425846.1:56440-71155 GCF_000710305.1 Buceros rhinoceros silvestris | reverse complement strand
CCACTTGCTTTGTACTTCTATTTCCAAATTATCCCTTGCAGGCAAGTGCTGTAAATAATTTCTCAGTTCTGTTCCTAGACACTTGCCAATGTCATTATCTGGCTTTCCCACAATCCCTCTATTCTGACTTTTATTGTGAGTGGTAACTAAGAAACGATTATGAGATGCAATCACAATCTGTGGCAGTCTTATCAAAAGCTGAAGATGGTCCCTGAGCACTCTGATGAAGCCGGTGGCTCAGCTGTTCCTGCTTCCTTAATACTTCATTTATCTTTTGATTTGGTCAACCTACAGAGCAGCAACAACAGCAAACATGAAACAGGCTCTACAAAGCAGACATGACAGCCAGAGAGAAAGGAGGCTCCAGAAAACCAGCTGACTGGAGCTGATTATAGAATTCCAGCATTTAACTTCTAACCGGCAATAATTCGTTCTTGTGTTCTTGTACTTTGCTTCCTTATCTCTCACACTGACAAAAGTTTGACATAATTTTTAAAATAATTATTCCATTACAATGAGTGTCAGGATCAAAATAATTGCAGTGTATATTTGTCTTTGCTTTATATAGACTTATGATGAAAAACACACATGAAAATCATAGATTGCTCATTTGTGAAAGTCAAAAGTGTTGAGTGATTTAGATCACTTAAAAATCACCATCTAAAGTATTAGCAAATGTGATTTTAATATGAATTGGTAAAAGTGCGACAACAAAATTTGATGTCAAGATTCACTCTATTACTTATTACATGGAAAAACTTACAATGGAAAATTGAGTTAGAATTGATTTAGAATGAATTACACAGAGACTGAAGATGTGAAAGGGTAAGGGATACACATCCTTTGAGTCATGATGTTGAGAGCACCCCACCTTGTTTTCTAAACTCCTGATGGAGTTTAAGTGCAGCTAGGTCCAAGCTTAATCTCAGATTTGGAAAACAGGTTATATGTAATGAATTAATACAAAGAGTTTGGAAAAACTCCCGTTGAGTCATGAAATTCAGAATGAACCCCCTGGTTTTCTAAACTCCTTCTCAGAGAGGAGCCTATGGGTGGCTGGATCTAGACTTAGACACAGATTTATGTCTACTGGCATTAGACATGTGGGTTTCATTAGCATGAATTCAGCATGCTGTCAGTCGTTTTACCAAGGATCTATTGTGAGTAAGGGGTCTCTCTGCCTTGAGTAAGGAAGGATCTCTTATTCTCAGGTAATGAATCTCAAACCTTGAGAGGTGTCCCTGCTCAAAGGGACAGTCATCTGGCATGCAGTCCAGATGCAATTCAGGGAGAAATCAAATTGGGCTCGTCTAATGATCTGTCATTGGTCAATGTCTCTTCCTTGAGAAGCAACTTTGAGAGGTGTCACAGCTCAAGGTGAGATCACTGCCATGCAGCTACATTGACTAGCAAGGACAGCTCAAAGGTGGCTTGTTTAGATTGTTGTATTTATGGGATAAAGTTGTTATGTCATAGTCAGATTGCATATAATGGGAAAGGTATGCACGAGACCCCCTGTACCTACAACATTTTTCATTCCTTGATAAATGAGTCTTGGAAAAGCCACTCTGCTATTCATGTGATAATTGCGTGATTTGTGATGCAAGCTCATATTCATTGATGCTCACTGTGTCATGCTGCTCCTCTGTGAATTGTCTGGAGGAGTTCTTGGCTCAGGCCTTTACCTTGTTTGGAACCTGTACCAAACTATTGCTAGTTTGGTTAAGGGGGATGAGTGAATCTGTCACAACAGGTTTGCATGTGTTAAATATTAGGGGAGGGGGTCCGGGAGGTGTGGGGGGTGCGGAACAAAAGAGTAAGGTTGATATGAAAATACAGTCATCTAGTTACACACTGAAAAGTAACTTTAAGCATCCATGTGCAGTTCAGATCCTTCAGTATAGGAATCATGTAGAGATACAACTGAAGTTATTTACTTCACATAGTAAGTATATGCCAGAATGCTTAGCAGATTCCAGATTCCAGCCTCGCATCCTGGCATCGTTCAACCCCTCTGACTCTGAGTCATACTGTTTTTTCTAACTCTATAGGCACTTGGTTTCTACATATTGACAAGCTGTACATTAAAATGCTTTACAAACTCCTGGCATTTCAGGGTGAAATCTGGTCCCAGTAAAAAAAAAGAATGTTTACCCCATTTCAACTGTTTACTTCAAGGAGAGATGGGGAAAAAGAAAAAAAAAATAAAAGGACAGAAAGAAGAGAAAAAGAGAGAATTAAAGAGGAAAGGACAGAAGGAAAGAAAAATGGGAATAAAAAATGTCAGGCTTCTGACTTTTTAAACTTCAACGCTGACAAGAAATGCATTACATTCTTTTACTTTTTTTTAGTGAATAAATTATGTATGTAATATTTTAGTCATAGGCTACTTTAAATTCAAAAGCTACATCTCTACTATTAAATTAAATAGACTCAGGCAATATTCCTAGGAGCTGGAACTTGATTGTGCATATTGTTGAATTTTTAAGGTAGAGTCTCGTACAGATTTTTCCCTGGGCCAGTCAGCACGCTTCTAAACAACTTCCAGGCATAGTCAAAAGTGTACCAAGGTACAGAAAGCTTTCTGCTCCTGAATAAATATTTTGCATAAGACCATCTTCTTTTAGGAGAAGAGAGAGTGCAACAGTATGAAACCCATTTTTCTATGTCTGTTCACTTGAGTGCTAAAGAATAACCTCACCATCCTCTAATTTGTTTGAATAGACAAAATAACACTGTACTATTTGAAAAACAGAATGAAATTTCATTATATATAATAAGTATTCTATACACTAAGATTGTACCCAAACCTAATTACTGTATTTTTGAGAATTTCCTTTTGAAAAAAATAAAATTTAAAATTTCATTTTATTTTAAACCATTCAAAACATGACCAGAATCTCATCAACACAATTTTTAAGTTGCATTCACCCATGACTCAAATTGGGGCAACAGAGTAATTACTTCTGTATTAAGATCTATTTTTATTGTGCAGGTGTGGGTGATTAATTTCATAATTTTAACCAGCCTATAATATGTTTAACCCAAAATAATTTATGCAAGAGAAGAAAAATGTTTCGTAACTCTGTGCTTCTTATTGTAGTATTTTGATCTTAATTGGAATAGTTTTAGTAAAAGTATATCCAGGCAGTTTACTTCTACGGTTGGATAATTCTTTGTGAAATTAAAGTATCATATTTTCCACATAGTATTTCCTATATATCATAAAGATATATATTATATTTAACCTTTGGATAGCCATATAGGAAACATACACTCACCAACATAGGTCAGGGTTTGAGTTAATTTATTTCTTTCTCTTTCTTTTTTTTTTTTTTAATGAGAATACTTTGTTTAACAGAAAAATACAATTTTGAACCGCTTTAATGAATACATTCTCTGAATATTTCTCTATACAAACAATCAATGGATTAGAGAAAAAAAAGAATTGCAGGTTAAAATATTAGTTTTAAATTGAGTTATATTTTAAAAGGAGGGTCAGAAATAGTCCACACATTCATAAGGGAACTTGTCTTGTTTCAATATAAAACCGCATGCTTTCTTAACTAACAACCCTCACGACTTTTTGTTCCACCCCTTCTTTAACAACTCAGGTGTTCCCGCATCATATGCAAAAAAAAAAACCCAAACCCCATCCAACAAACAAACAAACAAAACCCCCAAAAAACCCAAAGGGAAAAAACTGAAAAGCAAATGTGATGGTGTGAAAATGGCGTTGGCCGGGGGCTGGACTTTTTTCCTAGGCTGTGATCCTCCCAGATTATGGGGAGAGGCACCACAGTTCAATATCACATCAGATCTTAAGTCATTTCAGAGGCAAATCATTAAGAACAACATTTCTGGACAGGTGTGACGATTTGAAAATGGCACCGGCTGCGTGGCTGAGCTTTTGTTCTTCCCTTCTCCTTTCCACCGAATTGCAGGAAAAAGTTCTCGTGCATCTTGGGAAGGGAAGTGATATTCAGACATGCCTCTACGAATAAGCGCATAAAGAGGGGAGTTTGAGACACTCTCTCTGGGTGAGCCACGGCACTTTTGAACTCGGGCAAGCTGTGGGACTTCTGAATTTCCACCCCGGGACTGAGAAGACTTTTCATTGGGGAGAGAAAAGAACATCCGCAGTTACCTCAATGCCCCTGGAGCAGCAAAAAGATTCCTTCTGCGAAGCAGATAGACCTTTCCGCTTTGCCGATTACCAACAGGGGTGGCTTTGGACTCAGTTCAACCTGGCAAGGGATAAAACTGGCTGTATGCCCACCAGATTCTGCACAGAGGGGACAGATACGGATGACGAAGGGGAACGCGAACTGGTTCCAGATGCTCGGCACAGAGCTTCCACAGCCGCAGGGAACCCACAGGCATTCCCTGAAGGTCTGGTCCGTATCCCGTTCCGCAGATGGGGAGAGCCAGAAGCCTCGGTAAACTCAAGTCTCCTTCCAGCTACCCCAGAGGAAGAAGGACTACATTACCGCATGGAGGTTTGCTCCAGGGGAAGTTTTCTTGGACTGAAAACTTTGTGAGGTGACAGACAAAAAACTCCTTTCCTCCCCTCGCCACCGGCGATGCGACTGCGTGGCAGGGTCTTTGTTCATAAGCAGGAGATGTGGGTCAAGATGGGAGAGTGTATTATAGTTGTATAAGCCTATTAATGTATTTATCAATCTCTTCCTCTACCTCTCTCTTTTCCAGTTCTGTTTAACTTCAAATGATTAATTTATGGGCTTTTCACTATTGAAACTCTTCTGGTTTCACCCCCTTTACCTTAAACCTCTGCTTCTTTTTCCTTTGCCCAAACAAAGCCTTGAATTCAAGCCGTAGAGCTGCTAAGCTCCTTTCTGCATAGGTTTTGGTGGGTTTACATTCCATCCAAAATCCTGTTGTCGCAAAACCCTTTTGGTTTTAACAGCCACATGGTTTAACCTGCAACAGCAAACAAACAAAAAAATCAAACACACCTCTGATAATTCATTTTACATCTGCAACTAAACAAAGCTGTGTGATTCATTTCGTCTTATATTCTGTGTACACTGACTTTTAATTTCATTTGTCAATCAGTACCGAAGTTGCCCTTGTACCCCTTGTACTTAGTAAACACAGATGAAATCTCGTTACAAAAGGTTGCAGAGAGAAATGGGGATTTTTTATTGATCAGTTAGAAATCTCAAGGTTCAAGCTAGGTCTGTCCTTCAAAGATTTGCCAAAGTGGTTGTGGCAGATAGGATTGTTAATAAAATAAAATTGTACTCCTAATTTAGAGCAGCTCCTGCCTGCAACCTATACCAACTTCAACTCCACAAGCTTGATATTAAGTCACACTGACATGAACTCTTGCAGTCACATACTCTATTACGTTCTCTTTGGTATACCACACACACATACACACAACCCCTGCCCCTGCCATCTCTCTTGGCCAAGAGACAGGAGCAGTCTCTCTGAAGAGAACTGGCATAGCTAGGCAGTGTGAAACCTAAATAAATTTTGGGTTTCTTTCTCGGCTTCAAGCAGGGAGAGAGTTTAGATTACCAGTTTTAATTAGACACCTATCTTTTAGACAGCCAAATTGAGATAATTTTTACCCTTTATATTCTGGAATAAGAGGTATTTCTTTTCAGTATGAATCCACTGTACATGTTTATTGCAATAAATAAATAAATTAGAACTAACCATATGGGTTTACTGCAATATAATCAGGCATTAACCCTGTAATGAGAAGTATAATTTTGGCAACTCATATTAAAAGTCTAGATATAAGTGGGTTAGTTTTCTTTGCCCTGTTTTTTCCTCCTGATATTAGTCCAACAATATGTTCTATATTTGTCTTTAGAAAAGACATTTTCAGTTTCTTAGAGGCATGTTTAGGGGTTCGAACTGATGAGATGATAAACAACAGACAATGGTGTTAGGAACATGAGGGTTCACATTATGATTCTGTAAAGCTCAAAAATTCAGGGTGCAATTAGACCTTTCCCCTTCTGGTTTTGTCTTATTGCATTTTCTTATCCTTCTCTTCTACTTCATAGATATCTCTTGAGTTTTCTGCAGAAGTTCTTTACAACTTGGGGGAAAAAAAAAAAGCTTTTTGTAAAATTTCACTTACTTATCACCAGTAAACTCAAAATGTGAGTCTGGCATGCTTCATATCTTATTTTTAGCACAAAAGGACTCAAAACAATGCTCTTAAAAATATCCTCCCTCCCCCAATACTTCTTCAAAATTTTATGATTTAAACTTACACTTGTCCCTTGTATTAATTTAATAGAAACTCAATGTCTTTCATCTGTATGTTTTCCAGGAAATTCAAGAGTGCTTTTTTCTAGCCATTGTCTAGATTTAATTGATGTTGGGTTGTTTTCTCAGTAAGCTTAAATCAATGTCTCTAGTTAACGAGAAGGTCAAATAACTTTTGAATCAAGTAATTATAGCATTGCTGCACATGCTCATTTAATTTCCCAAAGAATATCAGTCAACAAGTTGAATATAGTGCAAAAAAGGCTTGCCTATAGGCTGAAGGGAAAAAAAAAAAGATTTATCACTTATTTCACATTCTCTCACAAAATGATATAATATGCCAAGGATTTTTAGAAAACTACAGAAACAGCCCTCTACATGTGAGATGACCTTGTCACATTTCAACTGAATCACTCCACCTGTTTCACAGATAAACTTATTTATATTTTTCTGAGGAGTGGCATGTGAGGTTTTGTGATACTACATTCCTCACAGGAACTATGGAAATGGTGCCCTCTCAGCAAATGAGCTTTTATCTACTTTTCCTTAGGTGTGTGCAAAAGAGGGGAAGGTTAATCTCTCTTCAGGTTTTTTGTTTTCTTTTGTTCTGTTTTGGTTTCGTGCTCATGAATAATTATCTTTGTTGTCTCCCTGCTTTCTATTAACATTTTTCTATAGAAGTTGGTTATATTAATTTTTTCCTAAAAGAATTACAATCCTTTCAATGACAGTTTTCCTTGTTCAATCTAAAAAATACAGATTAGAGAACAATTTGTGTCTGCTGCTTCATGACCTGGGCTCTCATCTTTCCATTACTGTGCAGGGTGACTTTAACTCCATTGCTAACCATTCAGCAAACTTTCAGATGCCTCAGTGGTTGCATCAGGATGAAAAACCAACAATGCTTCTTCAACTCTACTAACTCCAGCAAGTCACTGAAATACCACTTTCCTAAGCTGTGCTGGTGCTTGTACTGTACCTGTAGCTCAGCTGCAACAGTTAGCTCTTAATGACTCAAAGGTATTAATATTGAACAATATTAATGGTCTGTTTTCACTAAGGATTTTATTAATGAGGAACGTTGAGGTTTTTTTCTGACATGCTTCACACTGAAACAATAATTCCTCCTTGCTCGCCACTTGGTGACAGAGGATCCTATGTCTCATTTTTATATCTGTGTCTAAACCCTGACTGAATGGTAACTTTGCTCAACGATCTAAATACAAAGCTGCTGAACGAACAGCCTGCTTTTGCTATTCTATAATACCATAAAATTAGTGTCTACAAAAGCCCATCACCTAGCACCAGTAAAATCAGAAAACTGTTTCAATGCATGGGTCACGTTTTGCCCTGAAGCAAGGAAGAATCATGATTTGGGAATTCACAAAAGCAGTATAGAATAATACGACACATAATGTCATATGTCAGAGAAATTTGGGGTTTTTTTATTATTCCGAGATCAGCCTGACTGGATATCACTCTAAGAACAAGATAAAAGCCTCAGTGCATGTATGAAAAGCGATAAAATTAGGAATGTACACACTTCTGTTTTATAAAGATCTGGACGGATTACCCTGGACAGCTCAATGAATTTAAATAGCCATCCTAAGGGTGTCATTACCTTTATTCCCAGAACAGTAAATTCAGCACAAAACTGTTTGAGGATTCTCATCTATCATTCAGCCGCAAAAGTTTATTATAGAAAGCTTAACCCACATAATAGCATTTCTTTGGTGATTTTCTGCATACTTAATAGGCTCAAAGAATAGATATGAAGATTCTAGAAATTTACGTAGAAAATAAATATTCTACCATGCAAAGGAGTTATGAGGATTTTGTCAATAACCCTAAGTAGTTTTTACCAGAAAAAATGCCTCATGGGTATTGCATGAAACTAACATATTCCCTCTCCACAAAACACTATTTGGTCAGAGATGTTTTTATTCTTCCATTCTTCAGGAATAATAAGACTGAGTTTTAATTTCTTAGAAATTCCAAGTAGCCTATGAAATTTCTGATCAAGTGTGGGAATTTCACACAAAAGGCCAAAATGTTTGCGAGTACGAGTTTCTTGTTGTCTTTAGGAGTAGGGATTCTTCTTGCTGGCATAAATAATGGCTGAAGGAGGGAGTCTTGTGAAGATAGGATGGCTGTGTTTTGGCTAAGAAAGTAAGCCAATATTGGAGGTACCAGTGTCCAAGTGAAGAACTTTGCCTAATTAACTGAAAAATTAATACTTAAATTCACGCCCCTCAATGTGCTAATGAGCCAAAAGCAGTACATGCTGAACATATATGTCTATGGTACTCAACTCTCCACCCGAACCATGCTAGACAGCCCCTGAGAGATAGAGACAAACAGAGTTAGGGTGTAAAAAGTCAGAAAGGGTCATACATGGCTCCAAGGGTGTCACAGTTTGAAATTAGAAGGCTGGAGTTCCCAAAAGGGTTTTTTATCTTTTGCAACTTTTTGTAGCCTCAGGGAGCATGTGAGCACCAGAGGGCTAAACAAAGGAGTTTAAGTGGTTTGTTAAGGCAAAGAAAACACGAGTGAATCATGGGTTTTAAATTAAAGGGGTGGAACAGAATCGGTTTAATACTTAACACAATTAAAACCCAAAATCAATCAAGTAAAGTCAAACAGGAGTGACTGAAAGAGAGAGAGATGAGAGAGATAAATAAATACATAATTAGGTGTATACAGACACATTCCCTCCCCTGGTGTTGAACCCACATCCCCGCATAAACAAACACCCGTGCTGTGTGGCTGCGTGACTGAGGTGGGGGGTTGTGGAGAGTCAAGGAGAGTCACCACGTTCTTAACCTCCAAGGTTCCTGTTCCTTCGTTTCCACTTCAGTGGGCAGGGATGATCATGGGGTGTCCTTCAGATTACAATCCAGCTCTGCGTCGACCCTGGCAGGATGGCTTTTTCACTGGCTTATTGGGGATGGTCCTTCTCTCTACCCTCAGCGGTGGATCTCTCGATGTGGGGGCAGGGACGCCTCACGCAACCCCTTTCCACCCCCTTGAGGAAACGGGAAACTTAACCGCGGAAGAGTCTTTTACTACTGCGTGGAGGAAGTGGCCTTCTTTCTCTCTGTGATAGAAATCTCTCTCTTTTTCCTTTTCTCAAATGAAATGGGCACTGGGGAGTGTCAAAAAACTCCGCTTTTTATATGCTTATTTGTGTTACTATTATATACAAGGAGACCTTCTGGTGTGCTCTTTGCAACTGGTCTTGCCTATCCCACATTGGCCTTTTCAGCCACCAGCACGCTTGCAGTAAGCGTGGGTAAAGCCCTTCCCAAATCTTCATCTGCGAAGCCGAGCCATGATGATGATGATGATATAATAGTTATTAGTGTTATTGCAACAAGTGCATTTATCAAGGGCAATTCCAAATCTATCGTATCTGTCACTTTAATAAACTTGGGGTGGTTTTGGTTTTTTTTTTTTTGGCTTTGCACAACTGTTTCAGTGAAAGTCCTTCAGGCTCTGGCAGGCACAGACCAAACTCTAAAACTCTCTTTTGCTTTTGTGAGACTGTTTCAGTGCAAGTCTTTTGGTCTCTGGCAGACAACAGTTAAACTTCTACCTTTAACGTGACACCAAGGTAACTCTACCTGCATTCCTCTTTAGACATTCTTTGTATCCATCTATCCTTTTCTGATACATGATGCAATAAGAGTAAAAGTTCTATTTTATAGCCAGAAGTAAAGCCTGAGTAAACAACTCCCTCTGCTAGTCTAGGATAATGTCATTACCTAAAAACAGTAGAGACCACTTCAAAAGTGTCTCACCACTATCCTGGTTCTTCAATTGAAGTAGAATATGGGATAATACAGTGACAATTTAGGGATGTAGTTCACTGTGCTTTCCTTAGAAATACTATTGAACTAAGGAGAGGATCTACCAGAAGTAAAATTTGCCTCCTAAAGGGAAGAAATGAGAGTTTTTATATACATTAACATTTTAAAAGCAAATTTAATATGAGCTTATATATAAAGGCCTTGAATGTGTGATGGTATTCAGAACAGTGAAAGACAGAAGGTTTCCTTGTCAATTTTTAAGAGTACTTTTAAAGACAGTATATTAGCGAAAGTCTGAAAAGAAGCATACTATGTATTCCAATAGGAGGAAAAGGCCTCAAGTTGCTTCAGGAGAGATTTAGGTTAGATATTAGGAAAAATTTGTTGCCAAGCATTGGAACAGTCTGCCCAGGACAGTGGTGGAGTCCCCATCCCTGGAAGTGTTTAAAAGATGTGTAGATGTGGTGTTAAGGGACATGGTTTAAGGACTCTGGCAGTTCAGGGTGAACAATTGGACTCGATGATCTTAAAGGTCTCTTCCAACCAGATGATTCTGTGATTCTGTGGTTTTTCTGTGTATTCAACTGTGGAACATTGAAGCCTACTTGTACAGAAACCTATCTACACAGTTAATGTTACAACACAAATTCTCAACTGAAGAAATTAACTGGTGTTTTCTCTGAAGTGGAGGCTATAAAATGCTCCTTTGTAAATATAGAAAACGTATGAACAAAACAAATAAAATTAATATTTTAGTGAAAAGGAAGCAAACTTACATGCATAGAAATAATGTACTTCAACTTCTAGCTGAAAACTCTCATACACAAATGCTATTTATTTTTGCTGCATCATTATAAGAACAAATCTTTAAAGAGCTATTATAAGTTCAAATGTTTCAAAAACACCATATTAAACATTACATTCTTTTTCTTTTGTATACAGCATATAATTTCTTCCGCTGAAAAAAGACCAGTTGGTAAATCCCAAATTACAGACGTATAGACAAAAATAATTGTCATGACCTGAAGTCATAAATATTTTATAAATAAATTTGGTAACTTGTCATCCTGTTACCATTCCCCGTCCAATTTATAAATGATAACTGATGTTAATGTTAATTAATATTTGATATAATAGGCAGGTTTTAAAAAATGGGAAATTCTCCCTTATGCAGTAGTCCTTCCCTCTAATCCTGCACCTCCTCCCTAAGTCTGCCATTAAAATGGCAAATTAATCATGTGAAATATAAGCAGCGATCTAAGTAGCAAAATATATACTTCAAATTATTAAGACTGTGATTACCATAAACACAGCGTGGTTCAGCAACCAGGATAGTCTCTTTTTGATTATTACCTTAACAGAGACATTACATTAGATTTTTATATGTTAAAACATTCCCTTAGAAACAGAACTTTGCTTTTTTGATCAGATGATTTCCTGGTGTCCTTAATTACTTTTGAAGTTTGTACTTGGACAGCTTTTCCTGGTGCAAGAATAAGGGGCTAAATAAGCGGCGGAGATAGGTTGCCGCCTTTAAAAGAAACTTGACCAATTACCTTTTTCTAGGCCCAAGAAAAATTTCTTGATCGACAAAGGTAAAAAAATTGATGATATTTTCTTTCATGTAGAAACACTTGCTTCCTACTCTGGGGCATACGCAGATTCATTTCAGAAACGGTAGCCTCAGTCCCGGCTGGATATAAAGAGGACCTGGCCAGAGTGTGTATACTGCTAGAGAGATTTCCAGTACTAGATTAAACCAAATATTGCACTGCTGTTGGAAGTTATATTCATCTGGTAATATCATGGACATATTCATTTAGTCTGTGAATTTTAAACTGCTGCTATCTGATATCCAAGCAGTGCTCTTGACTGTTTTCTCCTTACCCTGGTCTCCTGTGCTACAGAAATGTTAAGACCTACTGAGAAAAGATTGTAAGGAACAGGAATTTTCAAAGAAATACCTAGTAAATTATTTAAAACATTCACTTTAGACAAGTTGCTAGCATATCTGACATTGAAGCAAGAGGTAAAAAGAAACCCTAGGCAGGTCAAGCGGCTAAAGTCTTGGCAAGTTTGATCTAAAATGTGTGCAAATGGTTGAACTCAACGATCTTAAGTGTCTTTTTCAATCTAAATGATTCTATGATTCTATGATAATAAGGAAACAATTTTCCTAAGTTCCCCTTCAATTATTTGCAGAGCCATTAGGATTTGGAAGGAGACTGTATTTTACAAACCTTAAATAGAAAAGTGTATTCATCTACCATATCTCGAGAGCAGGTCAGTTGTCTGCACTATATCCCATTCTTCTCCTGCCTTTACCTGTGTAACAGTCTCATAGCAGATTTGGTAGTTTCATGCTTCAAAGTCCGTCACTATTTCTTATGGTCTCAATCATAAGCCATAACAGGGTTTCATTGGCATGAAGTTAGATTCAATGTGATAAGAACAACAATGTGTGATAGTTCCAACACTTGACCAGTAATGGCATTGAACAGTTTGTTACAACACAAAAAAATTTCCATAGCTTATTTTTTAAAGGAAGCTTTAACTCTTTACAGATTTCTTTGGCATTTATGCATCCCTGCATAATCCCAAACTTGCAGAGAAACTTTCAGGCTGGCCATTCTTCTGCTTTCTAGCATTTATCTGACATATAGTCTGTTCCTGTATTATCTAGAAAACTAATAATCTCTTTCTGTCTCTCTCTCTATATATATATATAAAACACACAGTTCTCTTAAACCCCAATTGGTGCTGCATGCCTGCATGTCTCTGGTAAGACAGAATGTCAAAGAACTATATTACTGAAGAAACCTGTGATAAGGATGACCTCGCTCTCCAAGGAAGGACCTGTCTCAGAACTAATGAAGGTAATATAAGCCAGTAAAAGATGAGAGTGACTTATATAATATAAGGAATATTATCAGAACATATTGACTGAAAGGCTACTTTATTTTTTCCAAGCTTTTCTCTTTCAGGAACTGTTAAAATCCAAGGATTCATCTTTTTTTTATCTTTCCCCCCCCCTCCCCCCGTTGTTTAGTGGATCTTAACTATAGTGGAATAGAGGCTTTCTCTTTCAAGAACTGTTAAAATCCAAGGGTTCATCTTTTTTTTATCCTTCCCCCCCCCCTCCCCCCGTTGTTTAGTGGATCTTAACTATAGTGGAATAGAGGCAGAGGATGAAAATTTACTTGCAATTCAAACTCGAAATTTATTATTCAAATGCAAAAATCGGGACGGAAGAACATATTTTAAAAATTAGACTGATAGGTTTAGTTGCTGCAACATGGAAGTTCTGCACTGTGTGAAACAGTCATATGCTGCTCCTCTGGAAAGTCCCAAAGGGTGAGTGCAGAATCTCTTCAAGATCCTGTGTCAGCTTCAGTGGATTTATGGTTAAGTGGGCAAGAATGTTGAGAAAGAAATCCCATCCTAGATCTCAGTGGCAATAATGTGAATTTAGTTTATTTAACTAGCATTTACTTGTAAACATTTGACTGTAGAAACTTAAATTGAGATGCCTATGTCTATGGATATCTTTGGGCCTCTATTCAATTTCCAAAACACAGGCAACCAGTGTCGCTTGAGGTGGCTTAAGACAGGGGTTGATAGGTAAGCCTTGGGGTGTATAGGAGACCTTTACTTTTCAGGATAGGTGAAGGAGGCTGGGCAGGATTCGTTAAGTCATATGCTTGTGTAAGCCTGCAGTATCCCCACATCCATTTTTGCCTAGTCAGCCCCATCGATCTGAACATAAATGCCCGTGGGGAAGGAGAAAAATCGTTGATAACAGAGCTCTGTTCTTTCAAAAGTAAATATTTATCATAATGAAATAAGAAAATTTATTATGGTTTATAATTTAATAGAATATCAAAATTAGAAAATATATTTTTTCCTTTATATAAAGATTTTAGTAGATTCACATATACATACAAAGCGAGCTACAAAATTATCTTTTAACTTATATACATATGCATATATAATTTCGTAGCTTGATTCCTCTGTAGGTTTCCATAGTAGAGGTTTACTGATTAGTGAATAGAACTCAAGACACAGTTTTAGCTTGGTCCAGGGTAGGTCTCAAAATTACACATCGTGTTGTCCATATTTTTCTTATTCCAAATAAATGATCTTATTTTTTTAATAATTTTCTAATGCAATAAGTTTCTTAAATTGAAGTAGATTTTGCTGTCTGTAGTTCTCTGCACAATATTGCCATAAACCAGACTGAGAAAGGGCTGGCTTCTGGAAATTGACTAAGAAAATAGTATATATTGATGTAGCTGTGAAGAGATTTTTTTTTGTCAGTGCACATCAGCCTTTCCAAAGGTGAGTGAACACATTAACTGCTTTTACCCTGTGAGTTATATCACATTACTTGGAATGTGAAGAGAGCGCGAAGAGGTTTGAGTCGGATTTCTAGGTTCGCTGTGACAGCATCCCTAGAAGAAAATGAGTGTTCCTATTTTGTATGGTACTGAGCTGCTCAGACAGGTTGCATCTACAGATCCTGGAGTGTTAAATGGTATTAGTCACTGCTGCTTCCCTTCCACCCACAGCAGAATTGGATAGCCCAGAAGTCCCTATACCAGCCAAAAATATGAATGTAAAAATCTTGTGAGCTGGATGTGGCTCAAGAGCTACAGTT
>NW_010425846.1:34214-56323 GCF_000710305.1 Buceros rhinoceros silvestris | reverse complement strand
AAAGAGTGTAGCAATTGCATAAGTGAAATTGCTTTACAAGGCTTCACGGCGAGTTTTTTCCAAAGTGACTAGAATAACCATATGTCTTGATTAATCTCTCCTGCATAGTCTACATTTTCTACCAGAACAGCAAACAGAATAAACCATCTAGCTACTGTTGGCATCCTTGAAAGTAGTGGTAATCCTGATCCCCACAGCTGGCTGCTATAAATTAGAATTTCCTTAATACACTGTGTTGGACTCACCAGATAGAAAACTGAGGTATGAAAGCTTTTTTTTTTCATTTAAAATATTGTGCATGTGCCAAATTTATAATGTTAAAGGCAGAGTTGCCCTGTAATGGAGCTGGCACAATGTGTGAAAATGTTGCAGCCTAGGAAAGGTCCTTGTACATTCACCTTAATAGCTAAAAGGATCTCAACTGTGTTACCATTATTTTTCATGTAATGAAATCATAATTCAACACAAAATAATACCAATTTATCATACTTCATATAATACTGTTGTTAAAAGACAAACATTTTTATCTAGCATCAGCTATAATAGTAGTCTGAAGGAGAAAACACAGATTACATGAAGGAGAAAATACAGGTTACATGAAGGAGTAATGCATTTCCAACTTTTCTTTTTATATAAAATGCACGATTTCTAGCGATTTTTTTTTTCTCCCCCTCTGTCTACAAAATACACAAAAGAGGTCCTCCCAACATAGCAATGTTTTGTATCAAAGCAATCAACACACTAGTACTGGAAACAATGGTGGAGGTATTCTTAAAGAATTCAGTTCTAAGACAAATTGTCCTCTTTGTCCTACCAATCTCTTTTGGGCTTCTGCCTGTTGCTGCTAGAAGAACTAAATTTATCTGCAACTCTTTATATGGATTTTGAAGTAGTACTCAGTACAAAAAACCTAGACTAAATTCTGAACTCCTCTGAAATCCTTCATGGCAATGAGATGATTTATGAAGGTTTAACAGAAATCCTTTTACTTATGCCTTTATTTGTCAACATTTTTACGAGTACTTCCTAATAAGCTTACATTACCACAGCAATGGACAGCTTTTTTTTTTTGTACCAAAAAACCTTCTAATTTTTGTCTATTTTTTTTGTTGCTTCAGTCTTTCATAACTTTGTGGGAAAAGGTAACAGTGTTTTTATTTAGATTTTATTAAAATTGTTTTGCTTTAATTATATACTTCATAATATATGGTGCAATATAGTCCTTTAACAAGACAAATCATAGAATGATTGTAAGATAAAGGTATCCAGGAAAACAAACAGATTAGACTCATTTTCAGTAATGCAGCTGGAGGTTAATCTTATTCTGGTCATTTTTGTATCTTAGGTAATACAGTATGCTAGTTTTGAGAATTTCAGCACTTAATATACTCCTTCACATATATCTAAAAATAAAAAGGAATTACACTGTGTCCATAAAGGACAAAACCCACTTCTATGTTTTCCTCAAAGTGAAAATACTTTATGCCACATTTGCAGAAGAAAAGCCAGGTTTTTTTTTTCAACTAATTAAAAACATATTTTTCTGTGAGAATCCAGAAAACCTTCAAATGGCTGAACTCTTTTTAGTGTGATAGCCTGTGATACAAGCCATGGGTGCAGCCCATTCATCATCTTCTTCTGGAGATAACAGCAATATAGTTTAAAAAGAGCAGAAGCCACTATGAAGATCTGGATTGCTCCCATACAGACCAATATTTCTCCTCTTATTCCATCTTTTGTCAAACACTTGGCAGTCATTTCAGGCTGCATATGAAAAGTACATACACAGATCAGTCGTGCAGGACGTATATGATATATGTTCAGTAATTTCTTCTCTGGACTGTCACTAAGGTCGTTATAAAACTGGAGCTCATCTCCTAAGGAAAGAGGTTGGGATTCTTCAGCTTAGAGAAAAAAAAGCTCAGGGTTATCCTATCCAGGTGTATAAATACCCAGTGGGATAAGAAAAGAAGATGCAGAGTGGCTCTGCTCAGTGGCGTCCAGTGTTGAGCTGAACAGAAACTGAAATATGAGAAATTCCATCTGAACTTAAGAAATACATTGAAACAGGCTGCCCAGAGAGGTTGTGGACTTTACATCCTTGGAGATATTAAATACTCAACAGGATATTGCAACCTGCTACACCTGACCCTACTCTTAGTTGAGGAGTTGGACTAGGCAATCTCTAGATGTCCCATCCCACCTCAACCATTCTGCAATTAACAAGATGTAGTGCATTCAGAAAAGCAAGCTGCTTTTGAAGACCTCATCTATAGGACATTAGAAGTACCGTGTTACTCAACGGCAGAACTAACTAGTAAATCTTTGGGGTGTATGTTCCAGTAAGGTCTGAAGGATCCTGAGGTGACTAAAATCACAGGTAGGCACACCAATATAACAGGGTTTATTTAATCTAAAAGCAGACTAAACGTGGAGTCGCATAAAACACAGACAGTTAGAATTTAGGCTTTCAAGGTACTGCAACTAAAATTAGTGCTATTATGATCATGACAACTAGCAGGGCACCCCGTGGGTGTCCGAGGGCAGCGTAAGTGTTTCCTTATGAGGCAGAATGAGCATTCTCTTCTGTCCAAGTGCAATTCGTAAGGATGGATTAAGGGGAGGAAGGGAAAGGAGAAGTTACCTTGGTTCATATACATACCGACCCTCGGCTAGTGATTGATGTCTGAATCCGCAGCGTCTCCAGTGTGGATTGTTTTAGAGGTGAAGCATCGGTAGTCACCGGACCTTTGTGGACACCCCCACAGAGGCAACGTGGTCCTCATCATGCCGTGCAGCTACCTCGTCTCTGTGCCCAAACAGCACTGCCTTTATAGTAGAGGTTAAAGCCGCCCCTCACATAACGTACAGCCAGCACGTGTGTGTGGACAGCCCCAAACTCCACCTTCCAATTACATAATCTGTAACTTTGCGCATGCCCAATTTCACTACTGGGGTCGCTGTCAAGTGGTCGTTTGACTTCATCTTTACTCTTCTTCCTCGATAAAGGGTTTGAGAATGTGGGAAAATTCACTGTTGTGGCACCTCCTTTCCTTTTCCCATCCCTTGGCACCTGATCACAAGGCCCGTGATCATGAGCTCATCATGGGAGAGTCCGCTTTGCTGCAACCAGTCCACTACCCCCCCACTATCACTTCTCCTGGAAAAGCTCACTATCTATTGTTTATTGCAAAGCTTGCATAACTCCCACTGCCCGGTGGCTTCTTGCAAAGCTCCATGTTCCATCTTCGGACCAAACTGTTTAAACGGGCAGTCTGACACAGGTATGGTGGGGGGGTGCAGGAAGGGGGCTGTCTTTCAAACTGAGTTTTCGACAGGGTCCTGTGAGCCCCTGCTTGGAAGACGACAAAGCTGTGTCACGAGAGGTTTAAACCACACATCAGGGAGCATTTTTTTTTTTACTGAGAGGGTGGTCAAACACTGGAACTGGCTTCCTAGAGAGGTGGCCAATGCCGCAAGCCTGTCAGAGGCAGTCAAAATGCCTTAAGAGGCATTTGGACAATGCCCTTTAATGGCATGTTTTAAGCTTTGGTCAGCCCTGAAGTGGTCAGGCAGTTGGACTAGTTAATCGTTATAGGTCCCTTCCAAGTGAAATATCCTATCCTATCCTATCCTATCCTATCCTATCCTATCCTATCCTATCCTATCCTATCCTATCCCATCCTATGCCGTGCTGTACTATGCTGTGCTAGGTCTTTTAGTGTCTTTATTATCCATAGATAAGAATTACACCTAATTTGTAAGGCAGCCTACCACAATACTTTGTTTGTGATATAAAAAGTCTGTCAATCAAAATAGCAAACAACCAATTTATGTTATCTTTGTGTAAAAAAACAAAAAAAAAAAAAAGAGGGGAAAAGAATTAGTCCAATGGCCAACAGAACTAAGTTTTCTCTCATGTGAATTATGGCCAATATAGGAATATGTAAATATAGACATGTGTACATATAACCTCTACAAAAATATGAAAAGATCACATAATCCTTATAACCTCAGCAAATGGGCTTAAAATTACTTCTAAAAATAAAACATTGTTTTTAACTTATACGAATGTTTTGATGTTTGTATAAATATGTTTAGTTTTTTTCTAAATGTGACTTTCAAGTCTGCGAGCTTTTCTTCAATGGGTGATATGATGGAATAAAGGAGACAGATCTTTAGTTTAACGGAAAGCTGCACAAATTCAACAAAGGCTTTGCCCAGAGCAATTGATAAATGTGGAAACCAAATTTTCCACCTGGTTGCACCTTGTCAACCAATTTTCATCTGATGCTATAAACAGAACTAACAATTTTTTAAAAAGATTGTAGGTTCTCATGTCTACCCAAACCGTCAGCTGTTTTGGGAGACAAATAAGAAGTTCCCACATTACTACTAATAAATTTTCCACCAACACCAGTTTACAAATTTAAATGCATTTCAGATAAATATCACTTTTAAATGTCACATTGAAAATATTTAAATAAAATCTCTCAATTTTTAATTTCCAACCCAGCCCACACACACCTCCTACCCTCGACATTTTCATTTATGATCTCCAGAACTCACTGAAATTCCCACGTGGAGATTCTGCAACAGTGAGCGAAACACTTTATTAAAGAGATGGTTAGGACTTCCAAGTCAATGCATTATCTTATGTGCACAGAGACTTGCTGCGCAGTTCCTCAGTCATCCAGTGTGATGGTCCTCAAGTGAGCTGGTTACGCACACACACAGTCCTGATCACCAGCTGGACTAAAGCTGTAACTACAGGACAAACACTAATTTTATCCTTATGCTGAAATGAATTTTAAAGCCATATCTTTCTACAGGATAATTATGAAGTTGTGTGTTGAGATGAATGCTAACAAACTTATTTGAGAGTGTTAGGGATTATATTTGAGACTGGGTCATTGTATTATTTCAAATGAGGTATTCGGTAGAAAAATTTCTCAATTTCTCTACACAATTTCACAAGAGAAATTATTTTGACAGCATTATTTACTACTGTATTTTCAGATTCCAGTGAAATTACAATACAATGAGGAATAGTAATGCTAATATTTATCATACCTCTATGAAGATAGATGTGTAGTATACAGTAAGGTATAACTGTCAAATCACAAATTAATTGCTAACTGCAGATGTCTTCTGAAAGGTGACTGGATTTTAAAAAATATTGCAAATAGAGGTGGGGGTTTTTTTAAGAAGTTTTATCTTTAATTGATATGGATAAAGGTAGCTTTTCAAATTATCAGCAAATATTCAATTGAATATTTGAAATTTAGTAGCTAAACTTCTATATTAAAAAAAAAAAACAACAAACCAAACCAGGAGAGATATCCTAAACCAGAAATCTTTATCCAAAAATTAAAGAATATTGACTTCAGTGAAAAGTGAAGTTACAGTAATGGCTAAGGAAGAACTTTCTTTCAGAGAAAATGTACTGAGATTTTCTTACCAGATATGGAGCTTTAAAGTTGTATTTAATCTCTCATTTCTTTGAAGAACAGAACAGTATAGTTAAATTTAGAATTTCCTTAGATTAAATCACACAGTTCAGATTTTTTAAACAATAGAATTATTTTTATTGTATCTTTGTAGGCTATGTTAAGCTGTGGGAAATCACCCCTCATTGATCAGCATAATGAAAAAAGTGTTTTATAAATTGATATGTTCATTAAAGGTATTATATGTAATCTTTTAATTCAATTTATTATTTACTTTCCTGAAACATTTTAATAAAAGTCATATATTGTCAGCTTAATAACATGCTGCCATTTAAAAATATTCACCTCATTAAAAGTAGTACGTTAAATGTGTGTACTTCCCACAGCATTAAATTAACACTTTTATATGAAACGCTTTAATAACATGAATTTAAACTGATGTCCATTTTACTGAAACTGTTGATACAATGACAGAAAGGTACTTGTAATCTATATATTGTATATTTTAAGTCATTTTAAGCCGTTATTCCCTAAGTGTAGTCCTATTCATTATGAATGATAGTGAAAAATACAGTAGGCAAGTTTCTTTTGGGTTTGTGGGTTTTTGTTTGTTTGTTTGTTTTCTATTTTGTTGCTATGAGAAGAAATTGCACACCAATAAAATTCTGTAGGTACTTCAGTTACGTGCTTACAACAATATAACCTATAACTTGCTTATGTGTTACTATCTCACTGAAGTATCAACCAATGAAGATGCAAGGCATAAGTGTTTATCAAATTTAAAATGTTAAGAAAGCATATTTGAACAATCTTTTTACTGATTATCAACTATGATCATAATTACAATAACTGAATGGTCATCAGTAGTACATCTTTCCTGGATATGGCATAATTTGAGCATTAAAGTTCTTGTCTGAAGTCCACAGATACTAATGTATCCATGAGGCTTGGATATACAGGAGATGCAGCCTGCATACTGAAGTATCTCCAAGTTAGATATGGAAGACACACTGAACGAAAATTCTGTTTGGTCCAGAAACACTTTTTGTTGTTGTTGTTTTGTGGTTTTTGATAATTTGGTTGGTTGGTTTTTTTTCCCACAGATTTGCAGTTAGGCTCCTTGCAGGCAGCAGCTACAACTAATCCAAATACATCCCTCACTATATATAACAATGACCAGTTTTCCTCAATAGGAAACGAAAAATACAGAGCTTTTTTGAATGTCCATCTCTTCCTACATCCTACACAACTGTATCATGGCTATACTGCCCTTTCAATTCCCTGTGGCTAAAGTGAACCTGTGTTAGAGATCCAGCCCTCATCTCTTTTAAGAATATCATTCTAATTTTTGATGCCGTTGTCAAGATTCTTGGCATAGTGTAGGTAGGTTCTCAGCATATCTACCAGATCAGGCTAGGGTTGGGTTTTAATTATTATTTCTACTGAAGTAAAATTCAGAATGTCAAAATTAAGTATTCTGAATTAAGATTCTGCCAGAAATTTTGTGTGGCAGGTGGCCATCACTGTGATATGGGGTTTGTTTTTTTTTTTTTTATGTCTGTACATAAGTTTAATATAATTCTTGTTTTAGGCATTGAAGAAGGCTTTCTGAATTTTAGACAAAATGGTATGTGAGAGTGTTCCTGCTGGAAACTGATAGCTCTAACAATAAGCCAGAGTCAGCCTTTGGTGTGTTCAGGTGGTAGGATTATGTCTAAGAAAACAATATAGCAAATAAACTATAATGCTGTAACTTTCCCTTCCACATAAGCTGTCAAGGCTCAGCAGCAGTTGTACTGAAATATTCCCTAGGGTCTACAGACACAGTTCTTAAATTTCATTGTCTATACATAGTACATGGGGGGATTCAAAATATGCATGTGTGGTGGATAGGGAAGGAAAGAAGAGATCAGCTGCAAGTACGGATGTTTTCTAAGCAATTTGAAACATTCTTCTGTACATCATTTCTAAACTAAATAGATGAAAGATTTTTTCTTGGATTTCTTTACAAGAAAAACTCTTAGTAATAAGATACAAGTATATTTGTTTATTTGCTTGTTTACCTGTATTGGTTGCATAATTTGAGACAAGTGGTTCAGATTCACATTCATAGAGAGTAGACTAGAATGAAAAAAATTATGAAATGAAACCTTTCCTCATGTTTCAATCATTTCATGTCATATACTTCACAAAAGAAAGTCGTTGTATCTCATACATTGTGCCTATGTATGTCTGCATATCCAAGATACTTCATAAGATAAATGGCCCTTTACATTCCCTGGTTTATTTTATAGAAAATAATACTATTTTATAAGGCAATAAATGTTAATTAAATAGTTTTTACAGTTACTATAAAAAAATGTTTAGTGCTGTTTTGAAAAATGGTGATACCAGCCATAAAGCCCCATTTCTGATGGCAATTCATAAACCAGGAATTGAAAAGACCATGGATTACTAGAGATTTAGGATGTCAACAGTGTTTAGAAGACAAAAAGCATGAGCTGCTTTGTCCCATGAAAGTGAGTTGGTAGCAGGCTATATGTGTATACCAATAAAAAAGGAAGTTCTGCAATGGCAGTATCAAAACTAATATTCACTGAAAGAAACAGGAGTTGTGGACAAAAATATTATCTGAGTGTGAATGCAAAGACTCTATCAAACTGTATTTGCACAGGCGGGCAGATTGAGAATGTCGTCATCCTTAATTCTGAAATCCCTAACTTTTGAACTCTGACATTCTTTTAACATAATTTTTCAATATAGTGCGTAATGTATAATGCATATATGCAGAAAAGGCAGTTCTGACAGTAACATGTTCTCACTTTATCTGCTGTTCGCTATTTCTTTTCTCAGAAAACTAATCAAACCCCAAAGCATTTCATAATTTGCAAGAGAAGTGAATTGACTTTCTTCTAAGAGTCTTCTTTTTTTGTTACTTTTAAAACAGTTATCTGTGCCAGCTAATTTTACTTTGACCTGCATTTATATACTGCATTCTTATTTTTGATCATCTGAAAGGAAAGGGAAATAAAATACATAAAAAGGTTCAATTAATTTCTATCTATTGTGCTCTCACAGATATGATAAAAGGTGATGCTTTCAAAAGATCTTTTACTATTACAAAGGTGTACTTTACTATCACAAAGATGATCAGTAGAATCAGGAAAAAGCTGTATTAAAATAGGAATAAAATTATAAAATGTCCTAGGAGTATCAATCAGAATTGGTATTTAATATATATTGCACCAGAATATTTTAACACGCCGTCTTACTTCAACAAGCAGATGGTGTATCATTTAGCTCTCAGCTGTTGGGAACATCGATGAACTCATCTTCTTTGGCAGAGTTTGTGTTGTACTTTTTAAAGAACCACACTTTACACTAATTGACATAAATTACTACACAACTGTACACCCAGTATTCAGCCCAGAGTGATGAGTTATATAAAGTTAGTATTTCACTAACTTCATTTAGTAACTTCAGATTCCTGATAGTCTGAGAGATTTCAGGTCAAGATGCATTAGTCATTTCGTGGATTTGATTTCTGTGGCAAGTTCGCCTCCCTCCCGGTCTGAGAAACTTCCAATCGCTAAACTGCAGCAGTTGCTGGGCAGATTTCAGAGAAACTGCTAGAAACCTCAGGATGGTGCTTGCTAGCTCTAGCCAAGCCCACCTGCTCATTTACACACCTGGAAAGAGGTTCTGTAGCCAGTGGGAGCTAATATGACCAAACATGACCACCTCTGAGATTCGACCAAGGATATAAATGGAGTCCTGTCAGGGATGAGTTTGAGTCAGTCCTTCTTGGAGCAGCAGGTCTGCAGTTTAATGGGCTCTTCCTTAGGTTAGAATGCCACTGAATGAAACTCCTCAGGGTTGACAGTCTTCACCTTTGTGTTGGTGAGTGTTTGCACATTCGAGATTGTTATTCTAAGCTTTGAAGTGGTGGGATATAGTGTAGTAATTGGTTTCTTCAACTGACATCCAGAACCTGTAAACTTGTCTGAGTTTCCATTTGTTAATATTTTAATAAATTCTGTTGAACTGTATTGGCTGGTTGACTGAGATCAGGGAAGTTCTTGTGACAATTTCACTTAACTTGCCTGTTTGAGACTGAATGTCTGAGATCAGATTTATTTTTTATAATACTTAAAATGTGTAGAGTGTCCCAGCAGTTTGAGGAATTTACCTTGCTTCAGGGAATTCTAAAGATTTATATACACGTTTGTAAGAACATCCTGTAGATGCAGAAGATTTTTATGTATCAGTGTGATCTTAGGACCTATAAGAAAGATAAGTTACAAAAGACCTGTTTTGGTTTTAGTGACCCAACTTTTGAGACAATGAGTTCCATTTTTTTCTTTCCTCTGCTAAGTATGTCCATGACATGTCAGACTTGTACCTTTTATTATAAAAAGAAAACTATATTGCTCAAAGTACAGGACAAACCCACTCACACTTGAAAAACCTTCTCAATGATAAAACAGATCCTACTTTCTCCAGAATACTTACTGTCTTGTCATGGGTTAGGGCTGGGTCAGACACTAGACAAATGACAGGTGCTCTCTATTACCACTCGCCTTCCTCCCCTTTCCCAAAGAGGGGAAAGAGAAAAGGAGTAAGGGAGAGAGACTTACGGATTGGAAAAGAAAACTAAAACTGCTTTAATGAAAATAATAATAAAATGTAATACGTACATATATGTACAACACCAATACCAAACCCTGATGGCAACCATGTCACCATCACCACTGGTGCATCAGGGCAGACATTGGGAAGGCCCAGGCTGGGCTGAGCAGCAGGTGGGAACTGAATGCAGGAGCTAGATTCCAGGATACAGGGATGCACGTATTGGACTGAAGGTGGAACCAACAGAGTCTTCCTTGGTCACTGACCGTTGAAGAAGAGAGCTTGATCCTTGCGATCTCTCAGCTTTATACCAAATATCTTGTCTATGGAATGGAATACTTTTGTATGCCACATGTCCTGCACCCCACTGCGTGGCAAGGATTAGCCCTGTCTTCAGTTGGTTTTGGGGTTTTTTAATACCTTGTTGGTCAGTGTAGGGTCACCTGTCCTGTCCGCTCCTCTCCACGGATGCAGCCTTGAACTTACTGCACCTCCAACATGGCACTCAGGATTCAGCAGTGACAAGCAAGATCCTTTCTGCACACCAGCCTCTGGTAGAGACAGTAAATATCAAGTGTTAACCCCTCTAAAAGCAGATACTGTCTCCAAAAATATGCTGTTAACTCCAGAAAGTGCAGTTAGTTAGAAACTGAGCTGAAAAGTAAAACCACTGAATGGAATTAGTTCTGTTCTGACTCAAACCAGGACATGCCTGAATAGAACAGCTCAGTATAAAAAAGTTTTCAATCACTTGTTCAGAAGGGGTCATAGCTAAAGTCTGTTTTAAAATTTATTTGCTGATTTTACATACAAAGTTTTTGGCCAAGAGATAGCAGTATTCTGCAGACACAAACTATGTGTTCCAAAGGATGATTAAAGAACTATACGCTCTCTTAAAAATTCTTTCCTATAGCTTTTTTCCAAATAAGAGCTCAATTTGGGGGATAGGGACTAACATAAAGCTAGTGTCCAAGTCATCACAAACCAGGATCAGGTTACCTTTTAATTTTCTTTTTGATTAACTAAACAGATTTTCTTTTTTCTCTCTTTTTTTTTGTAAGCCTGCCATTCCACAGGTCAAATAATTTATCATTGCTTTACAGATTTAGAAACTTTCTCTTTATTAATCAATGGACCTCATCAGCTTTCAAACCCAGAACCATACAGAAGTAACTACTCATTGCATAACTATTGATTATGATCCCTAAAACCCCTTTAAAGTCAGTTTCTGCAATAAAATGTCAACACTGAGTTTTTTTAAACTTATTATAACTCTGAGAAAAAAAAAAAACAAACCCCAACAAAACAAATGTTGTGTGACCCCATCCACAAAAAAAGACCCCATCCTCTATTCAAACAGAGCTTGGAAGCCTGCCCTTTCATCAATGAGGATTATATTTTGCAACATCAGTGATTGTTTACAGTACTAGACTTCATATATAATAAAGCTTTTTGTCATACAATAGCATTAACTGTCTCCAAATCCGTATTTACTGGAAGACCTGTGAGATTGGTTGATCTCCATTTTTACTGGTGATACAACTACATACAGGTACATTACTTCTTTATTAGATAACACAGTTTTAGTCAAGGAGCTGTATGGGAGATTTGGGCTACTTCTAGACCATGTATCTCTATATTTTTAAAAACTTTTAAAACTATCATTCTTTTGAGAAATCCATGTTTAACACAAAAGAGAATGGTTTCATTTGTGACCACTTTAAGATTTAAAAGCATGATGCTCTCATCTTTGCAAATATAATTCCAAATGAATATAATAAGGTAATATGCACAGAATGGTTTCTGGAAGAAGAATGTCTAAGTGTATTGCAAAATTTGTGTATTGCACTGAGTAGAATAAATGTTACAGTTGTGTCATTCAGAGCTCTTTATTTTAATTACATACTGAGGAACAATATTGGATATTCTGAAATCCAAAGGACTTTGCATATAATGGTCTTCAGAAAAATTTGTATAGGTAGATCACAGAAAGCACATTAAAATTTTAAAATTTTACAAACTATGTACAAGGAGAATAGAACAATTCATATATGTTTGTGTGTGTATATATATACACACACAAACATATATGAATTGTTCTATTCTCCTTGTACATAGTTTGTAAAATTTTAAAATTTTACAAACTATGTACAAGGAGAATAGAACAATTCATATATGTTTGTGTGTGTATATATATACACACTTGTAAACATTCTCATTTGAAAATTTCCTCACATTTTAGGCCAATTTGCATTTAGAACAAGAAAGAATTTCAAAATAAAACATCAGAAACAACCGGATAGGTTATATTCTCAGAAACACTCTTCAGCTGGAAACAGATTATTTTCTCCAGTTGTTCATACCACGTTGTGGGTGCTGCACTCTACCTGCTACAAAAGTTTCCATTGTCAGCTAAATTATCAAAAGATGAGTCAATAATTTTACAAGACTGTTCATTAAAAAGCAATAGCAAGGAACAAAACGTTACCCATAAAGTGCATATCAATGTTATTACACATTAACATACGAAAAATATAGAAGCATATAGTTGTATAGTTCTACATATTATGTCAGTCATAAACTGCATTTAAATCAGGTGTTATATAAGGTCATTTTAGCATTCCAGCTGTGACTGATTTAAAAAAAAAGGCATGTATTATTTTGTTAAGTGCAGGGTAAGATATTTTACCTTACTGCAACATTCAAATCAGTAACAAAACTTCCATTGACCTAACCTGGAACTTGATCAAGAACACTGTAAAAACAGAGCCCTAACAGTAATGTTGGCTTTACTTACCTCCATTTGAATCCAATAACATTCTGGTACACATTCATGTATCTGAAAAAAATATGTATGTAATTTGCAGCTGACTAGATGCGATATTAGAGTTGTATTTAGATTATCAGATGAAATATTATTCATGATAACTGAACCTGTTCTAAAAATCAGTTAAGGCAAGGGCTCCATTTTGTAAAGTACTGTGTAAATACAAAACAGGTGATGTTTTTGTCATGAGAAGCTTGCAGATGAAATATACACAATCATGACTGCACTGAAAGGGACAGAGAGAAGTCCCTTTACAATCTCTAAAAAGGCAAAATAGATTTGGCATCTAAGCACATGATCATCCCCTCATGATCATGATCTGCGGCCTTGGCTGGCTGACAGCCACAGAGTTGCTCTCTCACTCCTCCTCAACAGGAGAAGCTCATGGGTCAAGGTAAAGACAGTGAGATCACTAGCTGATTACCATTACCAGAATATTCTTAATGAAAATTGATTTAATTTATTGCCAAATAAAATATATCCCCACACACTCCCAGACTTTGTCCTACTCCTTCATTCCCAACTCCCCCGCAACCGAAGCAGCACAGGGAGGGATGGAGAATGGGAGTGGTTACAGTCAGTCCATAATACCTCCTCCTTCTCCTCAATCTTTTCCCCTGCAACAGCATGGGTTTTCCATAGACCACGGTTCCTTCAGGAAATACCCAGCTCCTCTAGAGTGAGGTTCTCCAAGGGCTGCATTGTGGATATCTGCTCTGGGATGGTCCTCTCCAAGGGCTGCAAGGAAATACCAGCTTCACCATGGTCTCTCTGCCTGCTGCAGTAGAACCTCTGCTCTAGCATTTGGAGCACCCTGTCCTGCTCCTTCTCTGACCTTGGTGTCTACAACATTGTTTCTCTCACTTTTTTCCTCACTCCTTACCACATGTACATCATCTTTTGCCTCTTCTTAACCATGATTTCCTAGAGGTGCCCTGCCCATGGCTGACAATCTCAGCTGTGCCCTGTGGTAGGTCCGCTGGAGCTGGCTGGAACCAGCTATGTCAAGCCTGGGGCAGCCCCTGGCCTCTTAACACAGAGACCACGCTGCAGCCCCCCCCACTGTCAGCACTTTGGCACCTACACATTACCTCTGCAGAGAAGCAAGAAGAATGAAAGACTGGCTGGATCTTAGCCTGTGCTGTCCTTGCCATTAACCAATGCCACTGATTCCATATAAAAGTGCTAGGGTCTACAAACAGTAAAATTTAACACAGAACATTTGTATTTTATTGGAAACTGTGGAGGAAGAATAAACTAATGCATGGCACACAAAGGCATGTGGATGGTCTTCTATTCTTGTGAAATTTATAGCTCAAGCTCAAGTTTTATGAAACATAATGCACTTCAAAATCACACTGTTCATAGCATAGAAGCTGTTGCTCAAATACCCATATAGTCAGGGACAGCTCTACTGAACACTGCTACTGAGCAAGAGTCTGATAAGCCTGAAGAGCAGTGGCTTACAATCACAAGCTATTTGTTTGCATTAGGGGAGCATATTGTGTATAGACAAGTCGCAGAACAGGAAGAGAAACACAACATTATCTTTGCATGTCTTAGCACTATCTAAATAGAAATACAAATACATTATGATCTGAACTGGTACTAGTCTGTGTTATTAAAATACAGATTTATTTGAAATTTGCTGTCCTATAATACATTCAGCTGACAAAAGAAATGCTCTCAAAGAGCTCTTAGGAAAATTTTTCACGTATTTCAAAAGTGGATCTACTGAATCTCTATGAGTATGTTCTTAATGGTGACTAATTCAGTATGCTAAATCTATCTCACATATTTCTTTTGTGAAATAGCAACAGATCTATTTTCTGCATTATATCAGTTAATCTTTCAATAGAAATAGAATAGAATTCTTCAAAAAACTGAAGAGAGCTTGTAGTGAGGTGGGGGTTGGTCTCTTCTCCCTTGTAACAAGTGACAGGATGAGAAGAAATGGCCTTAAATTACATCAGGGGAGATTTAGGTTGGATATTAGGAAAAATTTCTTTATGGAGAGAGTGGTCAAGCATTGGAACAGTCTGCCCAGGGCAGTGGTGAAGTCTCCATCCCTGGAAGTGTTTAAGAGCCGTGTAGATGTGGTGCTGAAGGACATGGTTTAGGGACCCTGGCAGTGCAGGGTGAACAGTTGGACCTGATGATCTTAACAATCTCTTTCAACCAAAATGATTCTGTGATTCTGTGATTTTTAAATAACACAGATTTGAAAATGTGTATGTGTATCTATGTATAACATATTTTTATTTGTGTGCTAGAGACAAATAATCCTCACATTTATTTGTTTATACTTGTTGGCCATAAGTGTTATATATATGAAACCTTAAATACGTGTATATATATCATTAAATATCATCAAAAACATATTTAATGCAAGAAAAAATGCTTAGACAGTCTAACAATAGCTAAAAGATAATATAAGACTTATTGGTATTCAGTTTTCAAACAGGCTGATGTCATGACAGTTGAGCTTTCTGTCAGACAGCCTCATGGCGAAGATTATTTGACAAGTAATGGTGTTTATATAGTTTCTTTAAATGGCTTTAGCTGGTTTTTGATGCGTCTTGGAAAGAATATCTTCTGACGTCCATTTTCCTGTCCTGCTTGTTTAGATTATACTCGAAGCAGAAAATTCTTAATTAGATTTTTTCCTGATGGCAGAATCTTGGGCTTAGCAGATGTTCCTTGCAGTCTTGTAATATTAATAAAGTATTCATACTCCCATACAGTTGCTGTACATAAGCAGTCTTGTTTTGCCTATTTGCATAGCATTAATAATACTTCAGTTATAACAATGACATTAGAATATTGTATTGTAAAAATAAGATCATAAAAGTTAGGAAATACCTGTATCAAAGTTACCTGCCAGTTTTGTATGCATCATAAAAAACTCTTTTAACTATGTTTTTCTTCCATAGAAATCTTTAATTCTTTCATTTCATGTGCTGCAAAGGCTTATTGAATGATTAAGGTAATAAATATTTTAGGATTTATGATGACTCTCCACTCTCCTTATTAACAGCACTTTGTTGGAATCTTGTTCTAAACATTTAATTATTGATTTTCTTACAGTCATCTTTTCCAACAATATTAACCGTCAGTGATAAGCCCATTCAGAAATGTTAACACAAGCATGAAAATAAGGGAGGTTAAAACTGTTAATTTATGAAATTCTGTTTGGATGTTCTTCAAATACTTTTTTATTTCCTTCAAATCTAAAAGATTTTTTTATACTGCACATTTCATGACAACCCATATATTCTAATTCTAATATTTCAAAAAGAAGACTGATTATATTTCAGAAATACCTCAATATCATGATTTTAAGCAACAGGGCTAAATATTCTATCAACTTTTCTTGCCTACTTACGGGATCATAAAATAATTTAAGGTGGAAGTGACTTCTGTAGCTTTCGGTCCAACCTTCTGCTCAAACCAGTGCCAGTACTAAAGAGCGCCAGGTTACTCAGGGCTTTTATAGTTGAGTCTTGAAAACCTCTATAGATGGGGACCTCACAAACCTGTCTGGGAAACCTTACTGCTTTTGATTTTCTCCACCATCAAAGTTTTCTTCCTTATATCCAGCTCAAACATCTGTTTCAATTTATGACTACTGTCTCTCACTGTGCTACTTTGGAACACATCGAAAATTCTGGCTCCGTTTTCCTTTAACCTGTCTTTCACGACCCCAAGGGCACCACCAGACCTGATTCTCCCTGCTCAGCTCTCCCCCGGGTGTTACTCCCACATTGTCCACAGCCAAGGGTCCTATTTCAGCCCTCTGGGTCCATCGGCACAGCTCTCAGCTCTCCATTTCTTAGGAAGCAGGTAGTCCCTGCAGAATCCTGACAGAACTCATATGTGTTGGGGAGTCTGTGACCCTGAAGCCATCTGTTCTTCAGGATGAATCTGCCCAGCTTCACCAGCCTCTCCTCATGGGGCAAAATGTTTCCAGCCTGACCACCTTAGGGTGCCTCCGCTGACATTGTTCTGGTCTGTCAATACTTTTGTTGTGTTGACAGGACTAAAAATGGAGACAGTATTTACAAGTGCCATGAAAAAGTGGATAATCGCTTACTTCAACCTACTGGCTTGGCTGTTGTAGATACAGTCTGGTACACTGTAAGCCTTCTTCATTGTCAAGGCACACTGCTAGCTCATGTTTAGCCTGCTGCCCCCCAGGACCCCTAGTTCTTTCTACATCAGAGCAGCTCCCCAGCCAGTCTGTCTGCAGCTGGTTTACTGGGCCCAGTGCAGAGAATAGCAATGCCATTGTTGAATTCATGCATATCTTGTCAGGCCATTCTTTCAGCCTGTCTATATCCCTCAGCATGGTGGCCCTGCCTTTGAACGTTTTTACTGCACTTTACAGTGTGGTGTCATCCATGAACTTGATAAAAGTTCTTTTTGCCGCCTTCTCCATATCATTGCAAAAATGTTAATAAGAAAATGTTCCTGGATAGACACGTGAAGAACTCTGCTTGTAACTGGTCTCCAGGCTAATACTAACCTTTAACAGGAACACTTTCAGCCCATCAAGCCAGTCAGTTTTTCACCCACCTGGTAGTTTATCCATTTTGGCCAAATGGATAAAAAAATACGTTAGGAAATAGTCTCAAAAATCGTGCTAAAGATCCACCGATGTTATTTCAACATAGAAGACTAATGGTTTGGTCAAGCATGACTTACCCTCAATAAGACCATGCTTGTTCTTCCTAACATCTTCTGATAAATCCCAAAATACTATTAAGATTACTTGTTCTGTTATTTCCCCATTGACCTGAGACACTGTACAAGAATATATATATATTCCCATGGGTGTATCTCCTCCCTCATTAGTTAGAGAGGGGAGTATGTTGAGGCTGTTGGTATTGTTCATGTGAGTGCTCTCTCATGTGAGTGTTTGTGTTATTTGTGTGGCTGAGCATGTACATACATGGCGAATATGCATTCTCTACGTGTGTGAGCCTATTGGAAATACATCTTCAGCTTCAAAACCAGTTGGAACTGCATCAGGGAGTTGAAGCAGCTTCACTGCTTGCACACACCTTCCCAAATAATAAGTTCCTATCTTGTGAGTAGGTGGTACAGGTCAAAATCTTCTAAGTGTCCAAACACAATGAAAAGTGCTCATTACTAAAAAAGAAAAATCAGAAGAAATTATGAAGATATATGATCAATTAAATTCTTTAGAAAAAGAGATGGAAACAGGTGGAAAAAGAAATTAATTTTTGTAGCTTACACTGTAAATAAGATCTTATAAGAAGTCGCAACTGAATGGAGGTTTTTGTTTGTTTTGATAAAGTACAAGTTATTTACACGTATTTGTATCAATGAGTAATTATTCATACAAGTATCAGTGACATCCATGGGGTTTGTCTTCTTAGATGCTCACTGGAACTACTCAGATTTGTCCAATTCAAGCTTGTGAATATAACAAGAGGTAAGGCAGAACAGTTTTCCTAGAGTTAGGATGGAGCTTATCACCTTTAATGGTGCTTGGATGTTGAAAATAATTATCTTTAGAGAGTTTTTTTGCCTCCGGTTTTATGAACCATAATTTAGCCAATAAAGTGCATCACAGTTTTCATAGTTTCATAGTCTTCTGGCTGGACATGCCAGATATTGACAGTACATTTTGGATATTCATTTGTCTTATTTCAGTGATCTGCAATGTGTGTGGTAATCATAAATCTCTGCTTTGTACATTTGCAAACTTTTTCAGACAGCATTGGTCAGCCCAGTGCTGTTTAAATACTGCTCAGTGTTTCATCAGGAAACCCATATTCCAAAGCACATGTAATCAATCAAACATGCCATATTTCTTCTGTACATTTGGTGTAATGCAGATTGAATAATAAGTATGAGAATTAGAGGTATAATTCAACTAGTAAATATTGCTATTATTATAATTGGGTTGTATAATTTGACTAATACAGACATTCCAGTCTAGCAAATATATATTGAATTTGGCTTTATTCAAAAGAAAGCAGATAGGCAGGAGGTAGGATGGAGTGAGAGATGAAAATGACAGTCTTTTTTATGGCTTGATGTAAAATTGGTGAGATGTTACTATGTTTTATTAGCATAAAATAAATTAAATGACGTGATGGTCAGGAAAAACTACTAAATATAAAGGTCAAAATTAAATAAAAATGTTTCAGTGCTAACTGAAGTATTTCCATTTATTAGAGCCAAAATTATCTTCAGCATTTTTGTATACTACTTTCATGGTTTCTGCCTCGAGATAAATAACTTCGAAATCACAGAGATACAGGATGTGAAAAAAGAAATCACTTCACATCCAATCTAATCATACTCTGTTAGCGTTTCCCCCAAAGTTATGCTGGGGAAAGAGAACTATCCTAACACCACCAAGATGGTGTGTTGTGCAAACTGTGTTCCAACAACAACTTCAGCCATGCTGAGATTATCATAGATACAGATTTTTGGCAGCATACTTGCCTGGTTTCTCAATGCTCAGTAGCTTGTATTTAGTTACACTTTTCCACTGTTTTTAACCAGAAGAGGTTGTTTCACCTTTTCCTTGCATGAGTCCTTATGAAGTAAATAGAGGATTGAAGAATGAACAATCTGAAGCATTGCAGTGACCATTCACACCACTCTAGTATTAGCTCTCTCCTTAGTTCTTCTTTGAATTACTTTTAATAACTAAGGCAAGCCTGCTGTGACTTTAGTGTAGACATTAGCCAAGCCAATGTTATAGCTCTTGGACCTAGAAAGGAAACCTTGGCATGAAAGACTCATCTTTTATTTATTTCTATTTTATTTTAAGACTGTTAATCCAGCCACCTTTTATTTGAGGAGGTGATGGTGGTGGTGATTGTTTATTGTTATCAATGCTGTTAGGCATATGGTCCTCTCAAAGCAATAGAGACATGATTGTGAGTGCTCAGATTTTTCCGGATAATTCAGTCAATGGACCTTTCATGTTGAATTTTGCTCACGATCCATAAAAGACTCAGTTTCTTGAAACTACACTGTATTGTTTCAACAGCTGACATGTTCAGTTGACATGTATATTTGTTCTTATAAATAGACATATATTTGTGTGTGCATGCCATTTCTAACTCAGAAGTTCAAATGTTTGTTTTGACTTTCTCCTAAATGAGAATGCAAACACTAACCTTTTCTGTTAAGAAAATTATACTACTACTTTTAAGCTAAAAGCAGTACAGGATGGTCTCGATCACTGAATTTGGTCTGCCAGAATGAATGTGACCTCTTCTGTTCTTACATTAATAAGGTTCTTTTCTCCAGAGTAGTGCCTTGGGATGTATCAGTGTCACCTCTGTCTTTTGGCATTTCTCCCATGTCAAGAACCAATTGTTATACGAGGACTTTTTTTTTACCTCTTTTTTCTTCCTGTGAGAATGAATTATTCAGTCCTGTTTGTTCATCAAGAAAAAAAATTGAAACATAGAATATGGACCTGATCCAAGTTCACTCTCTGAATCAATATGTTTCAGGAAAGGAGTAATAACAATTTGTATAAAGAATGCTGATGCTTTGCAATTTGAAAGACAAAAAAATAATGAAAAAACCAAAAAATTCAAGAAAGGGAATGGAAACAAAATTTCATGGCTGTTGTACAAATGTTCTGCTTCAGCAATAACAGACTCGAGTGTGGGGACCTGAGAGCAGTCCTGCAAGCCTTTCAGGCCAAAAGAACGAAGTGGGGGAGCAGCCCTAAACCTATACAGGCTTGGAGATCTGCCTGACGTAAGTTTTAAGAAACTTTGCCAAGAGCTCTGTTGCATCACTGGCAAAGTTGTTGAATGGTCTGACTTCAGTCAGGACTGATTTGCATTGTAAATAATTATTTCCTGAAAGACCAATGACACTCCCTAAGGTAAAAAGAGCGTTCTATTACAAACTTCATTTATAGATGTTTATATATTAATTTTAAAATTAAAATGAAGTTTTAGTATGGTTTGTAGTAATAGTGGGCATATCCAACACCATCCTTTGTCTAACCATTTTGTCTGTAATAGCTTGTGATAGACTGTGGGCAAACTAAAATGTATTTATAAGACGTAATGATGTTTCAAAGGCAATTAAGGTCCTATAATCTAAATAAAATTTGTAGCAGCCTTAATGAGAGACACAAACTAGTACCTTCACTGAAGAAAAGAAAAAAAACAAAGGTAATGCAATTTATGTGTTACTTTGGTTTTGTTTGTTTTTTTTCTTTTTCTGGCAGTGTCTTTTCCCGTCCAACCAAATGCATGTAATTCCAGCCAAGTTGTATCATCTGTTGCCTCTTCATCGGTGGAAAGAATCACTGGTGACCAGAGAGAGCAGAAAGGGGAATTAGTGTTGCCCTTTCTTTGAGGGAAGGATGACAGATAGCAAACAGGCAAAACCTTAAGTGATCTGCTTCTGTGTGCTCTTCAGCTAATGGAACAAATTGCTTTTCTATAGTCTTACAAGCATACAAGTATTTTAGACATAATTACATAATTCATGCCTATTTGTATTAATCTCCTTTTCAAGTTAGAACAATATAATTTATGCATTCTTTAAAAATAGTGAACATTATTATGTAAAATTCCCTCTAACATTTATCACACATTATCATTCTATTAAGATGATAAAAATTCAGCTTGATTTGTGTAAAATTAATAATTGTTATTTGAGTCTTTGGAAACCATCAGTCAAACTTTAAGATATTTCCTCTGTTTTTATGAAAATAGCCATCAAATAGTTGGTGCTCTAAAGAGGCTCTACTGTAACTGGAAAAATTAGAGGTGTTTTGAAAGCGTAATGAAAACATAGTCATGAAGCTCTTCTCGTAGGCTTAGAGTTCATAGAGAGGTAGGAGCACATAGAAGGAAAAAACCTGTCCTATCCCAGGAATCAGATTGCATCTGTTGTACCATTGCCCATCTTTCATAAAAGAGGAACTTTCAAAGAAGTAAAAAAAAAAAACAACCCAACCCCTCCAAAAGCACCACCACCAACAATAAAAAAGCCTAACTCCCCTGCTCTCCAGTGTGTTGAAATTTGTTAGCTAAAGAACTCTGCTGCAGCACAGGAAGCTGAAATTCAAAGGAATGGTTTAATAATTCATAACAGATTATTGCGCCTACTCTCAGTCCCTCTTTCCTATAAATTAATAAAACAATGTTCAGTGTATTTAGACTTTTCATAGCTAGGGAGAGATC
>NW_010425846.1:11923-34110 GCF_000710305.1 Buceros rhinoceros silvestris | reverse complement strand
TCTCTTTCATCCCTGGGTCTTGGGCTATTTTAGGCAGGTAGGAAGACCATTCTTTGGTATTTAGCCGCAAAATACTGTGTCAAAACTAACATGTATATTATTGTGAAATGTGTAGGTTGAATATCATGAACATTTCATGTCTTAAAACTGTTATAAACCTGCCCCATCATTGTTGAAAATTTCTAGATCGAGGATGAACTGCATACATTCGTATAGTGATCCTGCTTTATTTCAGGTAAGTGTCAAAATCACTCCCACTCTAGCTAATTAACCTTTTGTGAGTTTCTTGTAAACTTTTCTCCTGAAACTGCAATGGTGACAAATGCTTGACGTTCTTTTCACTCTATTTCCCCAAGAAATTAAAATGAAGTTTTGTTTTGCAGAGAAAGTCTCATTTTGCTTCATAGATCCTTGTTATCTTGCACGTTCTGTTCTCAAGAGAATGCTTTCATACAGAAGACTGCAGCAGTATAACATTTCACACAGGAAAAAAAGCCACTTTTTCAGACTTAAAAGAAGCCTCAGCTTAGCTGTGGAGGGAATTCTTTTCAGTATTATTGCCTCATAAAATATATTGACTTCAGAGCTGCAATCTGTTCCAAAGAGAATACTTCACAGGATCTTGTTCGGCTCCTGTCCTCCCTAATGCCACTGGCAGAATGTGTTACATTTGTTCACAGTACAATCCCAGGGAAAGAAAGAAAAGGGAAAGACAGCTAGTAACATTTATTGCAACTGCAATTCACTTTCCAACAAAGGAGAAACAGTAAATGTCCAATGGAGAATCAGCAAATATAAAAAGACTTGTAAATAGAATGCAAACAGACATAACATAACTGAAATCAAAGCTAAGACTTCTGGGGAAAGCTTGCTCAAAATACCTAGATCATACCTGCTGGAAAAAAAATATATTTAGGGACCGAATTAGGCTCCATTAAAGAAGTGCTCATGTCAGCAAGATGAGAGTAAATGTATACTGGTATCTCAACTTTAGCTGTTTCGTGGTCATTTTTGTTCGTTTGTTTTAAGAACATCCTCAGTGTCTAAATACAGAAGCCTACATCAGAGATACTCCCTTTGCCTTATGTTCAGCAGTCACATACCAGGTATTAATTTGACCTATTTTAGACATGTACTCCCGAGTAGGATGAATGGAACATTCCAAGTATTTTTTTTTCTTCATTATCCGGAAAGAATCCTAGTGTGTGCAGCTTTGATGTAAGTGTGCATATACAGTGAAATGAATTTCATACCTCAAACAACAGGCACCCAACTTTCCTGTTCTGTTCCACACTCTCAGGTTATTGTAATAAGCAGCAAGACTCTGGTGAAGGTGATCAGAGGCGTAGAAAGGTGTGTTAAAGAACTAAATCAATACACTTCATCTTACTGCCCTACAACTTTGAGAGCAGGTATATGACATTTCAGCTACTGAGGTTTTTCTCTTTCTCTTAAATCCTTAGGACTTTGTAATTTTTTCAGTGATAACATTCATCACTCAGCATCCTTCTAAGATGATGAAACAGTGAAAGCTTTTGGTTAGTTAGGGAATGTCTAGAATATTGCAGCAAACTTGCCACTTCCATGACTGCTAGGGTTTTCTCTTTCTGGGCAGATAGGAGGGGGAGGAAGTTTTTGTTCTTTTTTTCTTTAAACATCTCACTACTAGTAGGGTTGAATAAGAATTATTGGAGACAAATGAGCTGAGTAGATCTGTTGGTTAACTACATACAAGAAATGTGAAAATTCTTCTTTTTGTTTGAGCTTAAAGACAGTGAATTTTAAATATTAATTTTCAAGTGTTCAAAATATCTCACTTTAAATCTCCATCAAATCTGCAAACACTTCATATATTTAATTCAGAAAGGGGAATTAAATCTTCAGAGAGTAATATCTTCCATGGCACAGTTATGATTTTAACATCGCTACTACTATCCTAAAAATATAACTGGAAATTTCACAGTGAAGGGATAGTTTTTTCCCATCAATATATTTAAATTTGGGTTCAAAAATCATTGTGTCTATCCAGAATTGCCAGTTCATTCTCCTTGTGGGCTGCAGAGGATCAGAGAAATCTAGGAGGTGTTAAGATTGAAGAGTGACTGGATATAGCATTTAGAGTATCTCCTCCAGAAAAGGTTGTAGTCATGAGGGAACAATTGTATAAGCACCACGTGATAGCTGGCTCATACGTTCAGTAAGAACAACTAATTTAAGCAAATAAAATCATCGAACTGCTGAAGGAAAGGTGGTCAAACGTCTATCTTATTAACAAAGAAGTGGAGATAGTGAACTTCTTATTAATTGCAAAGGCATTTGATTTTTGACCAATGGTGTAAAAATGTACTTGAAAATTAAGTTCAGGATTACTATATATATCTTTTGCTTTCTGCCCAATTCCTCTTTTTACCCAATAATATTTATCTGTGAAGAATTTATTTATTCGTCATATAAAACTGCAACTAATGCTATTATCGCATTTTGCAACGAGCATCATCTATTCTTTCAAACAATTGAAATAATTTAGTATATCTAAAACAAGAGATAAAAAGGAAAGTACATATCTTTCTATGCAGAGCCTGTCTCAACTTGGGACCAGGAGACTGAAGTTCATTCCAGCCCTGATTGCTATGAGCAGCACGGGTACATTTTGAGAGAAAAGGAAGAATAGCACTATGTTTGAAGATAATGAACAATCTGTGCTCCTCACAAAACATCAAAATGACATCCTTTGAGGTACCATCTCATTATTTTTCAATGCTTTTTGTGTTCTGAAAAGTAACTGATTGTACAAAAAAAAAAAAGGAAAGGAAGTGAGAAAAAGGTAAATGTCTGTATCTAGAAAGACAGGAAGTAAAACAAAAAGAAGCATACTGACAAGGACTACAAAACTTACAATTTTAAATCTGAAAGGTGAATGATTTTAAATTGTACCACTGCATTTTGTCCTATATTTTTGTTCTATAATTCACACAAGGAAGGGTTTTTCTGATCCTTTATACATTTTGACAGTGATAAAACAATGAACAACACCGTTTGTGGGCCATGGTGAAGATCCCTAAGTTGCCTGGCAGAAAAGTGAACATATTTATTATAAACATATGCAATATATATTGAGTAACATAGTAAGACTCTAAATACAGATGCTCGTTTGCTTCCAAAACAACAGCATTCTTGGAAGTAATAGAAAAATTTACCTATTTCAATTAACAGTTTTGTTTACTGTTTGGTTCTCCTGTGTCGCTTTATATTATGTGGAGAAATATCATTTTAAAAAAGTTAACCATCTGTGGAAATGCTTAATGAATTCTAGTTTTCATCATGCCCACAGACTGTTTTGCTTCATATCATTTACATACAATTCTGAAAATTCTTTTTCTCCCAGAGATCTTATGATATGAATATAAAACAAGGCACAAATTATAATGACAGACAGCTAGATGGGGTAGCTCACCGGGAAACAGTCCTGCATGAATCTCTCAGGAAGAAAAGGGAAGTCTATGGCCTATGGAAGAAGGGTTAGGCCACTCAGGAAAACTACAAGGATTGTGCAAGGCTGTGAGGGGAGAAAATTAGAAAGACTAAAGCCCAGCTTGAACTTAGTCTGGCCACCACCATAAAAGACAGTAAAAAATGTTTCTATAAATACATCAACAGCAAAAGGAGGGCTAAGAAGAATCTCCAACCTTTGGTGGATGTCATGGAAAACACTGTGATCCAGGATGAGGAAAAGGCTGAGGCACTGAATGCCGCCTTTGCTTCAGTCTTTAATGGTAAGACCAGTTGTCCTCTGAGTGCCCAGCACCTTGAACCCAAAGACGGAGACAGGGAGTGGAATGAAGGCTCCACAATCCAAGAAGGAATGTTCAGTGAACTATTGCACTGCTTAGATGTGCATACGTCTATGGGACTGGATGGGATCTAACCAAGAAATCAGAGGGAGCTGGCAGAAGTGCTCACCAAGTCACTTTCCATAATTTACTGACAGTCCTGGCTAACGGGGGAGGTACCAATCAACTGGAGGTTAACCAGTGTGACACCCATCTATAAAAAGGACCAGAAGGAGGACCCAGGGAACTATAGGCATGTCAGCCTGATTTTGGTGTTGGGGGAAGTTACGGAGCAGATCATCTTGAGTGCCTTCACGTAGCATGTACAGGACAACCAGGTCACGGGGCCCGGTCAGCATGGTCTGGTGAAGGCCAGGTCCTGTTTGACCAACTTGATCTCCTTATGTGACAAAGTGACTCAGTGTATGAGGGAAGAGCTGTGGATGCCTGGACTTTAGTAAAGCCTTTGACATTGTTTTCCACAGCACCCTCCTGGGGAATTGACTGCTCATGGCTTAGATCAAAATCTGGCTGGATGACCAGGCCCAGAGAGTGGTGCTGGATGGAGTTCAATCCACCTGGGGACCGGTCATGAGTGGTATTCCCCATGGCTCAGTGTTTGGGCCTTTTCCCCTTAATATCTCTTTTAATAATCTGGATGAGGGGATTGGGTGGACCACCAGTTAGTTTACAACACCCGCCAAGTTGGGTGGGTGTTGGTCTGCTTGAAAGTCAGGAGACTTTACAGAGGGATCTGGACAGGCTAGATGGATGGGCTCTGGCCAATGGTATGAAGTTCGGCAGGGTCAAGTGTCAGGTCACAAAAGCCCCCCTGCAGTGCTACAGGTTGTGGGAAGAGTAGCTGGAAATCTGCCCATTTGAAAAGGCCCTGGAGGTGCTGGTCATCAGCAGCTGAAAAGGACCCAGCAGTGTGCCCAAGCGGCCAAGAAGACAAAAGGCATCCATAGTGTGACCAGCAGCAGGGGAGTGATTGTCCCCCTGTACTCGGCACCAGTGAGGCTGCACCTCAAATACCGTGTGCAATTTTAAGCCCCTCACTACAGGGATGATGTTGAGGTGCTGGAGCATGTCTGGAGAAGGGCCGCGAAGCTGGTGAAGGGTCTAGAGAACAAGCGTTATGAGGAGCAGCTGAGGGAACTGGAGTTACTCAGTGTGGAGAAAAAGAAGCTGAGGGGAGACCTTGTCACTCTACAACTACCTGAAAGGAGGTTGTAGAGAGGGGTATGTGTGTGGCGGTGGGGGGTGGGTGGTCTCTTCTCTCATGTAACAAGCAATAGAATGAGATGAAACAGCCTCAAGTTGCTCCAGGGGAGATTTAGGATGGACATTAGGAAAAATTTCTTTACAAAGAGGGTTGTGAAACATTGGAACAGGCTGCCCATGGAAGTGGTGGAATCCCCATCCCTGGAAGTGTTTAAAAGATGTGTAGATGTGGTGCTGAGGGACATAGTGTAGGGACCCTGGCAGTGCTGGGTGAATAGTTGAACTCGATGATCTTAAAGGTCTCTTCCAACCGGATGATTCTGTGATGCTGTGAATCCCATAGACATTTTTGAACCTCTGTACTTTTCTTAATACTTTATAGCTGTTTAATTTGTTTCAGTGTATGGAAATCGTTCTTAAGTAGGTTGATTATCCTCTGTTAGGTTTTATGAGAAAATAGAAGAGTTTGAGAGAATGTTGCTGGAAAATGAAATGCATTGAACATCTGTAGTTTCTTCATTGTTGTTACAATGATTGAAGAACAAATTAAAAACATTTTCACAAAAGAGAGTGTCATTTCTGCATCATCTTTTGTTTTATTTCTTGTTCTGTGTTTTGGCCATTGAATCATTAGTAACAAATTATAATAAATATGCTGTTTGATTAATATCTTATTAACTGACAACATTTTGAATTTTTAATATATCAGCCTAAACACTCAGCAGGTAATTCCCTAACACACCTACAGTATTTCATATAATGGCATGAAAGTCCTAATTGCAACACAGAGAGAAAAGTGATGAATACCTCAGAAAACTAATCTGGATAAGCAAATAGCTTACACTGAGGTATCGGAGAACTTAAAACATTCTAACAACCTAAGTTCTGTTCTCTAAGTTTCCTACAGGTGACATACTTATTGAATGGAGAGTTTTATTGACATGAATATTAAATAACCATATTATTCACAAGTAATACTGCTTAGTCAAACTACTGAGGTTGGCCTAAAGGATTACCCATAAAACCTTTGATCCCAATCACTTACTGTGTGTCTGTATGCGATGAAGATTTTACAGGAAAGTTTCTACAGACAGTTCTTCAGAAATATATTGACATTTTGTTTTTACCATTCAGATTTTCAAAGCAATTGTTGATTTACAGGGTAGACAGGAAAAAGTTAACCTTATAATAGAAAAAAAAAAATATGAACATAATATTCCGATACATTATGTATCTTGACATGATGGTCCAGCATTTAAAAATTTTCAAAGCCTTTGGAAAGAACTGTGTATTATTAGCACAGACAATTTAATAGTTTTCAGTCATATGAAACTCTTCTACCCAGTTCCATGGGTAAAGCAACACAACTGAAATCAAAGGAAAACTTCTGCAAATGGGATTGCAAAGTCACTATAACTGGAATACAAATGTGGGTATTTATACAAAGATGGGTTCACTATGAATTCAACCTCTATCACTTTAGTCTTCCAAAGAACAGATTTTCCCAGGTTTTTGACTGGATTTTGTTCTACCCATGCCCTGTGAGCAATGAAACACAGACTTTAAGGTGTCTTCAAATAATAGTTTAGAATACATTTAAGCTATGCAATTCTGTCGTCCGCTTAAAATTCCTTCTCATCATCAGTACTACAAAGGAAGTCTTAAGAACAAAATCAAAGTTTTGAGTTAAGTGAGGATAAGACCAGCCATCTTTAAAGTTCAAAGACATTTATGTGCACCAATTTGTATTTTCAAAATAAAATTTACAGCAAAGTGCTAAACATTAGTATGTTGAAAGAATAAATATATCTCTTTCTGTAATGAATATGAAAAAATTACTGATTACATTTAGGAAATGCTAAAGAAACTGTGAAATCATATTAGGGGTTTTGTACGTTATTCTTCTAACCCTGAGAACCAGATGGTATGAGGGAAAAGGTGTGTTAATGTACTTAAGCTTTTTCCCTTGTGTAAGTCTTTGTGGGAGTGAGATACAAGTTCAAAGAAAATAAAACACACTGTTATAATTCATAAGTAATTGCAGCTCTAACTATTATTCCATATAATGAAAAACCCCATATGTTTAAAGGAAGAAATTTATTGCAGTTTTGGTTTTAGGTATTCTTGGAATAAATTAATTGGTACTAATATTACAGTTTAAGGAGAGTCATGTTCTCTCCCACTTCCTCAGAAAGCTGGATTTGGACAAGGAAATGCAAACAAATAATGCCATCAGAGTAGTAGCGAAGAAATTCATCCTTTTGCTTCAGAGTAGCTCTTGTTACAAATCTACTGTACCTTCACTCTGATGAATTCAGAAATAAAATCAATAAATGCATCTAAAACAGTCACCACAACAAAAATATTCAGTAAAAAGAGAGAAAAATCAAAGAAAATATGCAGAACAATCCCAGTTCACAATAGCTGAGAACCTAGGTCACAAAAGATAATTTAGCCATGCAATTGCTTCGGAGAGTACAGTTGTAGTTAAAATATCATTAAAAAGAAGGTCATGATAGTGTGTTAACCTTCTCAGTGAGGTATAAAGAACTTAGCTTAGAAAGGAGAAACCATTCTGCTTGGCTATATATAGCTTTATAACTAATTTATATTTACCTTAAAGTTATCTAGAGCCACAATAAATGATCAAAATCCAGCCAGATCTGTAGGTCAGACCCTGTCGTGCAAACAGCTGGATAGTAGTAGCTACTCTCTGTGTACATGTTTTATTACTCATAAACATATAGCAACAACATTATTCAGAAACAGCCTGTACTTACTGAGAGATAAATGCAAGAACAGCAGTGATGGACAAGATCAGATTTGGAGAAATGACTTTTGCTGAACTTGTATAATTTGGAAAGAACTGCTCTGTAGTGTAGGGATTGCAATTCATATCCCTTTACTTAGTGTCATTTTGTGACTGCACAAATGCAGGATGTTGATAATAGATACCACTAAAAAAAATTTCCTTCAAGTTTATAGGTGTTCAGATATAAGAAACTCAGTTAATAAAGTTGCCTTTTATGTAAAGCAAACTATTAGTAGAAAAGATGTACTGATTTTTGAAACTTAGCCAGTTCTTTTATGAACTAGAAGCCTAGATGTAACCTCTACTTTTAAAATATTTTAAAACCTGCATAATCAAAATGTATCCTTTGTTAAAACAGCAACAAACCTAATTCTTAGAGTTCTGGCCTTAGGATGTGAAGAGAACAATCACATAAAAGTTATGGGGTTTTTTATATTTTAATTTAAAAAATCTGAATGAATTAAATGTTTTGGTAATGTAGAGAAAGAGGAAAGTCACAAAAATAACTGATTGAGAGGTTAACTATTACTCCATATTCCTTCCTCCAAAGACAGTCATATCATGTTATGCACGTATTCTCTCAGTCTGCCAGTTCAGGAAAATGTCAGGGGTTTAAATTCTGTAATATATTTTCACTATCTTTATGACCTTCCCTATTTATGGTATTGGAGAAAAAGTACAAGATAACAACTGGGTTACATTTATATTTAAATTGTCAGGAGAATAGATTAGGCTCATAGTATTTTCTGTTCCCATTACAGGCATTGTCATAAGAATGTAGAATTCAAATTTTAATGCCTCATATATTTTAGCAAACACAATTGTAAAATGTACTTTTGTGACCTTTCCAATGTTTGTTTTCTGATTTATTAGCACCTTTTATAGTTCTCTGCACAGAGCTCTCATAACGTGTAAGGGGAATGTCAGAACGCTCAGCGGATAGTATGTATAGCACTATTTAAAGGTTTATAGCAGAGGGCATCTTTTAAGCAGGCTACCACATCACTTAACATGTGCATGACTGTCATTTGAGGTTTTATCTCAAAAGAGCTGTTAAACAAGGATTCCTGATATAAGTGTGTCACGCAGTACAGTAATGGTACAGATTCTCAAATAAAAGAGAGACAATCTCAAAATATTCTTAGTGAATTTGGTGCATTTATTTATTAAAGAAAAAAAAAGTTAAATAATGTTACATCAGTAAATGCACATGGAATTAACTGTGAGATATGTTTAATTCCAGATGCAGAAATATACACTAAAAAGTTTAAAGAAAAATATTGTGGAAAATGTTACTTTTTGTTTTGCAGTGATAGTATATTTAACAACAAACAAGTAAGTGAATAAAAGAAGAAATATCACATCTGAAACGGACAGTTATATGCACTTTTGTTTACAAAGCCTAGCAATTAGAAATTAACACCAAGATGCAACATGGCCAGGTGAAACCTTCTGTCTTTTTTTTTTTTTAAAAAGACTTTCTTAGTATTGTCTGAAACTAATTTTAAAGTAGTGAGAATACACTGAAGACAGATTTTTATTTTATTCGTTAGTGCATATGATTTCTTAGCTACTGAAATCTACTGGCTTTAAGAAACAAGAAACACATTGGAGAGATACGTCTAACTCAAACTATGAAGCAGTTGCAAGTGAAATTAAACAAGAACTCTTCAAAGGGTTAATTTATAGATCTAGTTCCTTAGCAATTGCTGCCTCACCATAATATCTTGGAAGTAATGGACAACAGGACACTAACAGCACCAATAGTAATTAGGTGGAAACCAAAGATCACATTTGATTCTTTGAGTATTTTGTGTCAGAACTTTAATATTTTTAGATTAAATTAGTTTTCACAACAAGATTTCGTTCAAGTAATATAGAAATAAAGTACAAATTTTTAACAGAATAGTGAAGAAAAATCAATGTAAAAAAGTCAAAATTATTGATGAATCTATGTTGGAGGAGAAAATGGTTGAGCTTAAAAATACAACAGTCACTATATCCAAAATCTTCGAAGTTGGGTAGTGAAAGTGTTTGTGCTATCTTTCCTATGTGATGGTGACTTCCTCATAACTGCGCTTTTGATGATAGTTTTGTTCTGTCTTTTCGGTAAATAATGTTCTCTTTCTGTGGCAGAACTGATTGTAAAAAAGGTAAAATATTTGTAATACCAGTCATTCCTGACAGCTGAGAAAATGACCCCAGATTTCAGGGTAACAGAAGAATTCTCTAAACTATGTCAGAAATGTCTAAACAGATGACAGCTCTGAGCATGGAAATTTTGACAAATGCTGAAAGATTTTGTCTTAGGCTCCAGTGCAGCATAGAGGATTATATCTTTGTTTAACAAAGACAATGCACTGTGTTCAGATACACACAACAGTCTGGAGGGAGGCTTCAAATTCTGTGAAGCGAGACAAAAAATTTAAAAAGTACCTTTTTTTTTTTCATTTTTTATTTTGATAGTCTCAGTCATGCTCAGATTTCATATCTGAGATATCCACTAATGTTTTAAGCAATAGTATGGAATGTAAGATCTAGGAGAATGCTTTGATTTCAGTTGCTAAAGCCATACAATAAGAAAAGGTAGAAAAAAAAATCAAAACCCATAACTTACATATGCAACTTATTTTGAGCTTACTATATTTGTCACATACATACATTTGTTTAATTTCTACTTTTCTTCTTATAACTCCTATGTTCTTATGTTAATTGTGCTTATGATTTTCTAGAAAAAATTTTAAGCTTTACATACTATAATGTTATACTTAAAACCATGATTCAGTGAACATGCTTTGAGAATATATATAAATGTCTTCGCAAAACTGAATTCCTCTTCCACTACCTGAATTCATCTCTTTCCTGAAGCTTATAGAGATATGAATGTGCCAACCATAAAATCACCCAAATTTTGAAATTAAATTAAAAATAAACATCAAATTCCAGTGTTCACTTCTACAAGTTCCACAAAAAATTCTCTGCAAAAGGCTAAAGATGCAAGAATATTTAGAGGAGTATATTTGCCTTATTCTTATAGCATCTTCCAGGCATCAGCTTTTATTGGAAGGATACTTGACCAGAGCAGTAAGAGGCATTTGAAAACACAATATTAAGAATGGCTTTTTATTATTTCTGTAGCATATTTTAAGCATAACTTAAACACAACTTTTGTCCATGTTAGACTTAATAGTCAAAATGGTTAGCAGTTTACTGAGTTTCTTATGATAGATAGTATCCAGCCAATTAGCTAGCATGGTTTTCCTGCTTTTCTGATGTGGCTAAGATTGCTGGAAAAACACTGGCAGAAAATTGTGAGTACATATGCTGTATCAAACTTTTGTTTTTAGATAGAAACCTAGTATAACTTCATTGATAAGAAAAAGTTTGTGGTAAGGTTAGTGGTTAACTAATAACTAATAATTTCATTTATTAGTTAACTGCATAGAGGAGAAAAAAGTAATAGTGAATATTGACAGAGCAGCAAAGACAATCACACTTTTGTTGTTGCCTAAATGTTGTGAATCCCGGATAAACAAACTGACCTGTGGACCTCGGCTGAATTTTCTTACACAGAATGTATGCAACAGAAGAGCCTGACTGGAATCACAGATGATTTTATCCCTTATATTTTCTTCCTTAGTTCTAATGCTAGCGTTAGATTAATGTTCCCATATCACATTTTCTTTGCTTTGTAGTTATTTCTTCCTTTCTTTTTTTTTTTTTTTTTTTTTTAATTTGAGTCAGCACCATTTCAAGTGAAATGTATGACTGGAAATAGCTGTTCTGGTCAAAAGACTAAGAGGCCTCAGGAGGGCTTATCTTTCTGGTTCATTGTCGGCTGTAAAGATGTGTTCACTGGTGCCAAAACGTGAAAGGTGTTTTAGAAAAAGGCCAACAGACAGTCCATTTCCAGCAGTATTGTGTCAAATCAACACTAATTGGGCAGAAGCTGGAAGAACATGAAGATCTTAATCATAATATCTTGAAAGATTTCATCCAGAAAATAGCTGTGTGATAGAAACCCGCACACCCCAGAAGTGACAGGCTAAAGCATTTCAGCTTTCTTCCTGTGTTTGGTATGACTGCAGATGGGTTCGGTTCAAATATGCAAGGAAAATATATCCTATAAATGTGTTTGCAAGTTGAGTTTTGTTTGCCAGACTTTTAGCTGAAGTGTGCAGTACTACAGAAATCTCCTGGAGCCTGAACTTCATTGTTTTGTAAGTACTTGGTTTCCTGGGAAAAATAACACTTTTTCAGCCAACTTCATTAAGTGCAATGGCACAGTAATGCTACTTTGCAAGCTAAGTTAATCAGCTGTATCTGTTCTCAAGGAGTATCAGCAGGCAGACAGACTAAATCCCTTATTTAAGAATGGCAGTTTGGATTTAGATCACATATTAATGAGCTTCCAGCTTCAGCATCTTTTCAGTTTTAGTCGAGTGTCTATCTGGAATAACAAATACAGATCTGAAAAAAAGAACTCTGTATTCGAAGCTTTGGGAATTTCTCCATGTGTCATATTTTCCTTTCCAGGAATATAACAAATTGACTGTTTTAAGGAGTATGTTTCCTAGAAAATTTAGGACATTTAATTAAATAATTTAACATCTACTCTATATGCAGTTGTCTGAAAAAGTAATTTGGTTATCATATTTGATATGATTTGATACGGTTATCATATTTGATTTGATATCACCATTTATCTCTGGTGTGAAGAAGAGGCACCTGTAAAAAACAATGGATGTTGTAATTTTTTGACGGTTTAGGTTAAGCCCTGATTGAAATCCAGAATTTTTACTCATTTTAACAATAACGTAAGTGAAACTTCTGCAGTGTAGAAATATATTATATTTGTATTATCATGAGCTTTGTGTCCATTCATCCCATTTGATGTTTATCCATTGCACAGACGGAAGTGCTGGATCTGTGATGCCAAAGGGAAGTAACAGTCAGGAACATCACTCTGCAGTGGGGTATTCCTTAAGGAAAGAGCTGCGTAACCACACTAACACAGGACACACTGCTCAGCATTAACTTTTCTTTCAAGAGACAGCTTGTAAAAAACACCCATGCAGATCCCACGCAGATCTCAAACAACGACATAGTCCATACAGTCTATGCAGTCCAGAGCCCTATTCAACTCATCTTCTAGCTGACACCTACATTTGATTATCTCCCAAGACGCTTGAGTTCTAATGTGTGATGCTGCTGCATCACACATCACACATAAACACAGAGGATGTGCTAGAAGAGTGGTAAATGAAGTGAGCATTGGCAGATGTAACACACGACCCACAGGACACCCATGCTTTTCTTTAGGAGCAGAAGGAGGCCGGGCATGTGTACATACAGGAAAGGGGATTCCACCCTACTGACAGCAGTGACAGTTTTTCTTATAGGGTCACCTACGCCCACACAGACACAAATTCACATTTATATGTCTGAAAGCAGAGCTGAATCTTACCAACATTTATCTGGAAGATAGTTTTTTTTTCTTAGTTCTTACAGTTATTTCTTTGATTCAGATAATTTGCAATGCCTTTAAATTCAGTCCCAAACTAACTTTTCCTATAAAAAGGCCCTATTTAAAATTTTGTAAGTTTTTCAAGTCCTATTCAGACTCTATAAAAAAATCTTTCAGGGATACCTGACTCATAGTTCAGTCAGACACTTATAATCCTTTCTTGCTCTTGGAGGCTTTACTGAAAACCTGCTGAAATCAATGATACAATCATTTGCCTTCATCAGCACTTGTAGAAGGCTCTGACTGCCTTTGAATAAATACTATAAATCATCTAACTTCATGTTCATGTTAAAAATTAAGAAACTGTCTTTTGCTTTCAAAATATGCTCTAGAACCTTCATTTGATTAATTAACAACCACTTCATACTGGTTGGAAAATACAAGACCTATGAATTAAATTATTCAATAATTAAAACAAGTACATTTTATTTTAAGTTCTTAAAATGGTTTAACATTAACCCTCACGTAAAACATCAGCATTATTTAAAAGGATTTGTACTGTTTATTTGTAATTCTTTAACAATGAATTTTATTTCACAATGACATTAAAAATCCATTTTTGTTGTATCTCTAAGCTGTTAGAACATGATCAAAAAAGGTAGCATTTAAGATTGTATTATGGTTATTATGATTCAAGAGCAATATTCTGTATATGTTTTTTTTGTATTAAGAACATACTTTTTCAGGTTAAAATATCCTTGTATTTTTATAAGGGAAGTAAGTTCATTTTTTGGTAAGATCTGAACAGACTGGTCATATCCAACCGGGAAGAAAAATGGTGCTCTTCTAGTGCATATTTGTTTTCCTGCTCCTTGCCCAGGAAAACCAAAGGGTTTAATTAGAGGAGACAGGAGAGGCTGCACTGTCTGGCACACTCCCAGCTGTGCACAGGGACTGACCAGCCCTTGCTGCCCTCCATTCCCACGTGGCGCCCTGGGCTACCGAGCCTCTTCTGCTGCTGCATCCAGGTACCTCTGCCCCAGCCTCCAGGCTCTCTGAAGGCTCCTGTGACACTGGGGAGGGGAAGGCTCCGCCGCTGCCCTTGGGGAGGGTTGCTGGGGTTGCCCTGTAAGGGTGCACAAAAATCAGCCCTGTACTACCAAAGCCTAACAGCCCTTTTTTTGTTTTTTTTTTTTTTGGTCCCTGTTTTAAACAAATTAGCAGAGAAGATTTTAATCAAGCCACCACTTACTGGAGCAATTTCTCTCCTTTACAACAAGAAAAGCCTTGTTAAATAAAAGGGACTTGAATTGTTCAGCAAGACAAGAGAGCTATGGAAGAAATTCTTAACTGCACAGCTAGTTAGAAGAGCCTTGGTTTGTTACTTGCAGGCACAGCAAATAGGCAGAAAAGTGGACTAACATGATTCATTATACAATGAGAGACAAACCAGGAAGTGTCTTTCCTAACTCCTGTGCAGAAACATTCCCATTCCTGTCATCTTAGATTTCTTACGTCTTCTATTTGTCTTTGTGTTTTCTTCCATTTCTTCTTCTCTGATAATTTGAAAGGAAATTATGAATACGATTCTTATTGTGTACAGAATATTTTTCCAATGTCTTGCCCCATCTAAACCAATAGATGAAAGGTATTTATTAATTTTTGTGTTGCTTTCTAAAAATTAAAGTGAGTTTTGGTCCCAAAAGCTGCTCTGTATGCTGCTTCTATTCAATGAAATTTTAATTTAGAGTTTACTGGTACCACAGGCAAATGACTAATCAATCAACTAGGTCCTGACTTGGGGTTGAGGTTAACTAAATAAGGCACGGAAAACTACAGGAAGTTACAAATACAGTGTGAGAAGCTGAAAGAATTACAGAGAGCATCATTAGGAAGAGATTGTAGAGGGAAGTAGAGGGGAGGATTGAAGTGAAAAATGGTCTATATTCACAGGTAACTGGTGAGGAGATTTGGGGAGCAGAGACTTGCAAGGTCAACATGCTGTGGCGACCTTGTCAGTAATAAAATGTGATGCTGATATTCCCCAGGCAACAATACAGATATACCAAATTTTGGTGTAAATGGAGCAAAATGGGGACCAGCGAGGAAAAAGTCATTGAGGTAGGAGGTTTACCTGGTAGGACACAGGTGCAAGGAAAGGAAGGTACTAGGATGGTAAAAGTAGGGTTGAGAAATTGAAAAAAAGACATAATGAAGAGTGTGAATTATGTATTTGCTACTGTCAGGGGGCACCTGTTGAGACACCCTGACCCTGACTGGTCAGTGCACCATAAATCAGGATGAGGTTGCTTTCACCAGACACAAGGTGCTCCTAGTCAGACAGATTGAGCATCCCTTTATCGCTCTCCTATCTCTATCCCTATATCCTGACCAGATGGCAGTCTACAAATGCCCACCACTTCTAATGTACCTCACATTTCTTAAATGCATAGATTCTTGAGTACACAAAAACTTTATTTTTCTTTGTGGGGAGGTCTTCTTTTTTTTTTCTTTTTTTTTTTTTCCCAGATGTTTGTTTTGGCTGCTGTATTAGCACTTAAACTAGTGGTCATCAAATTGTAAACAGTATTTATTTTAGTAACAATCTATAAATTATGATAGATAATTTATGTTAACCAATGTTTGAAATGCTTGGATAATAAAACATTGGAATTTTGATGTTCTCACACGAGCAAGGAAACAAAATTTTGACAAAATAACAAGTGGGTAACATCAGGACCTCACAACAAACCCTTGGAATATTTTCACTAGTTTTCCACCTTCACTGATTAAATTTTCCACTATGGTGACTTTGTACTATCAATCATTTAAACGTACTTAAAATTATAACAGAATGCATTATGGAGACATTTATTTTAAATAGTATATTCTGAAGCTTAAATTGAATTGAAAAAAAAAAAGGAAGAAAAAATGTGACAGGCTGCTCCTAAAAGTGGTATTTCTGCAGTCTATCCTGTAACAAGCCTTTAACCTTGACAAAGATCCATTGAGATTGACCTCTAGAGAAACCAGTATCATACGCAGAATCTTCAGCCTCAGGTTGATGGGATAAATAATTGAGGCAAGTGCAGTGGGTAACAAGGAGAATTTAAACATTCTAATATAATAATCAGATCTAACTAATTGTCAAGTCTCTTTACAGACTTTGTCTGCCCTGGGACTTGCTACTTTTAGCACAAAATGTAGTCAGGAATGCAAATTACTGGGGTAAGACAGGATAGGGTAGAAATAGAACAGAGATATATCTCATGTAGTTACAGAAAATGAACACCTGAAATCTGCAGCTACTCCTTCCACACCTGTACTTACCAGAGTGAATTGTATAAACAGCATCTCTTCCAGTCTACTAGTGCACGACTCTTCATTAAGTCACCTGTATAATTCAGAGTGAGTCGTTACCCTGTTCTCTACCTATTACATGAAGTTTAAGATAGTGCTGAACAACATTTAAAAAAGGGGCAGGGTGGGGGAAGAAAGCAGAAGCATATTGTAGCTGCTTCCCTGATCGATAGTAAAAGGGGAGTTTTATTCCTTTTTAATTCCTTTTTATTTGCTCATGATGGCATGGCATGTGCCCATGATTTGCAGTGTGTGAAAACAAGGAATTTCATTTTGTGAAGAGCTTCTAAACAAATTACAAAATCCAAAACCCAATGTTTCAATCTGCATGTTATTACTCATTTTGTTGCTACATCAGTGTTTCAGAGCAAGTTTCTACAAACAAATTGCATTGCTCCAACTCCTCTTAGCTACTGATCCCCCGAAGGGTCTCAGGTAAACAATTTGCTGAAGCTTTGACAACACACAACAACGAACCATAATTTCTGCATGTTGAGCAGAGGAGACCCATAGCATAGAGTAAACAGAAAGGAACGATAAAAATAGAGGTACTTCTAAAGGTCTAAGCAGCAGAAGGACGTTACTGAGAATTGCAAATAAACTCAAAGCCTTGCATGATTGTCTTTTAACCAGGTTTTTAATTTTCATAGGCTTTTGTAATAATTATAGAACTAGCAGAAAGTAAAATTCTATTTTGTGCTATGAATATTGCTAGGGAATGAGAATAGGTCATGCTCTAGTTCATATAGATAGAAATCAGGGTATCTTTTGGGTTGCTCTGATGAAGCTGCAGAAGCAATATAAATCCAGAAGAAGATATGTAAGTAAGTGTTTTTTTCTGGCTAATATATTCATCTACAAATAAGGACTTCTGAATTGCAATCTCTACTTACTAAGCCGCTTTCTGTTTGGTTGGGGGGTTCTTTTGTTTGTTTGGATGGTTTTGGAGTGGGTTTTTTTGTTTTGTTCTGTTTTGGGGTTTTTTGATCTTGCTTTGATCTTCATTCATTTGTTTAACGTGCTGAAGACTACATAAGATAATATGTATCAGTCCTAGGAAAAAAAGAAAGGGTTATAGCACTCTTCCTGGCTAGCTCGGAACATTAACCAGTAGATTATTTAGTTAACATTTCTTCTTCTTTTCTTCCTTCTGGTTCTTTCAGTCTTGAAATTCTTTCTCACAGAAATTGCCTTAGCCAGTTTCTATCCTCATAGTCTACTAAGGCAAGGCAGGCCCCGAACACTGGTAGTGATTTCTACATTCAAGTTAACAGATTCAGTTCTCCTGAAAGAGACCAGAAGCACAACTCACGCGAGGAAGAGTATATCCCAGTTGAAAGTCCCCCAAACTGCATTAACCGCATAGTTTCTCAGGGGAAAAGAGAGAAGTTTTCTCACAAGATGATTGATTAATTGGGAATGTATGAAGCCATTCTATTAAATACAGTAAGTGTTCCTCCAAGGTACAAGAGATACTACGGAAATATTTAACTTACTTTGTTCCTTCCATGTCACCTCGAGCATCGGGGAGATTGTGATGCCTGGGATTACAGTACAGAATCCCAGCCCTCTGCTTGGGCTCCACTCTGAGCACAACATGCAAAACGAAGGTATGCACAGGGATTTCAGAACCTCTAGCAAAGACTTCATGGGCTTGAAAATGCCTGATTACTCCTGAGCTTTCCACGTCTCTCTCTCCATGTCCTCCTCCTTTACTGCCGAATTGAAATCATTGTCCAATACCCAGTACTCCTAAACTCATGTGGATTCATGTATGACATCTGAAGACAACTTTTTATCACAAAATCTAGTTTTTGTCCATGTTTAGTCATTTTTGCAATTTGGCTTTCTAGTTACTGACTTTCTGACATAGTGTCATGGGTTAGGGCTCGGCCGGCCAGTAGACAAATGACAGATGCTCTCTATTAACACCTCTCCCTTTTCCAAAAGGGAAGAGAAAGGGAAAAAGGGAGAGAGACCTATGGATTGGAAAAGAAAACTAAAACTGCTTTATCGAGAATAGCAAAAAATCATATATATGCAAAACCAATACAACACCCAATGCCCCTAATGGCAACAATATCATCATCAGCACTGATGCTGTGGGCAGACACTGGGTAAGTTCCAGACTGGACACAGTGGCAGATGGGAACCGGATTCAGGAGATGGATTCTGGAACTGGATTCAGGAATGCACAAATTGGGATCGAAAGCAGGATGGATAGCAGGCCACTGAAGAAGAGAGCTTGACACTTGTGATCCTTCAGGGATCCAAATATGACATCTGTGGGATGGAACACCTTGTCGGTCATTGTAGGGTCACCTGTCCTGTCTGTTCCTCCCCACAGGTGTGGCCTTGAACTTACTGCACCCCCATTGTGGCACACAGGATTTAGCAGTGACCTTGGTCTGCACAGGATCAAGTGTAAGCAAGAGCCTTTCTGCACACCAACCCCTGGTAGTGACTGTGAACATCAAGCGTTACCTCATTCCTAGAAGCACACACTGTCTGCAAAAATACACCATTAACTTTAGAGAGTGCAGTGAGTTAGAAGCTGAGCTGGAAAGTGAAATCACTGAACAGAATGAGTTCTGTTCTAGCTCAATTCAGGACACAGAGATACGACTGCAAATTTTTCACAGTATCAGAAACACGATTCCATGTTCTGGGACACTTAACTTTGACATCTTCTTTATCTGTCTTTCATGGTTGAAGAGAACGATTATTTTCTTCATAGCTTTCCCATTCTTCCTTTTCTTCTTTAATCTCCCAAATACAATTTGTTTCATCTTTCCTGATAGATTGTGTTTTATAAATCTATCATTCTTGTCTTCTGCTCAGCTCTCCCTTTAGTACTTATGTATATGCATGTGCATATTAATGATTTTTCTTTTATTTTCTGCATTAAACTGTATACTGTATTTAATGACACATAAAATGGAATAATTTCCCCCATAAATTTTATACGATTCATCTAATTTTTACATTCTAAGCAAATGCTCTTTTTGTAAGAGCATCCTGTTAACTCCTAATAGTTAACTGTTCTATGTTTTATTTTTCTATAGTCCCACTGCCTGCAGTTTTTCTGCAGCTGTTCTCCACTGAGCATTGTACTGTATTTCATTTACATTGTACAATTAACTCCTAATCCACTATAATAATTTTTTTTTTGTGACTATCACATAGGGATTTTAGGATTTGTATTTGAGTTACAAAAAACATGATTTCCAATCAACCCAATACTGGCTATAAAGTTAAACATTTGTAATTGTACAGAAGTTTTAAATTTCCTGAATTTTAACTTTTTGTTGTGACCTATAACAAAATATATTTTAAATTCAATTCTTACATATGGAAAATATTTAAGGAAAGTTTCTATTTGAAATGAAATTTTTTGTCTGTGTGACTCAATTTCCCATCAATAATTTCACCCTTTAAAGTGTCTTCTGAACCTGTCAGTTGGAAAGTCCTGTATTTTATACTTTGAGGAAAAAAAATGATATTATCAAAGAAACCCTTCAAACATAATGATGAAAGAATGGTATGTGAGAGTTTCTGTTTGCTGAAAGCTTTACAATTTAGAACAATATAATTAATTTCATTTACTTTGAAAAGAAAGAACAGATATAGCATATTGCACATAGAGGAAATGAATTTTTGTTAGAATTACACTCAAGTCTATTATTTGCTACATTGTGAGAAGGTAAAAAGTAGTTTTATATGTGCAATTTGTTGGATTTGGAGACTAGCCAAAACAACTCTATCAGCGTCTGTGATTGCTTAAAGTAACACTCTTAAAATGTGTTGAAACTGCATTCCAGACTATGTATAAGGCTCAAATCTCTGAGTTGGTTAAGGTTACTTTCTATTTAATCTCTAATTCAGACTTTAGGCATAAAGAGAACCGAGTCTCATTCTGACATGTTTACTCCTATTAGCTTTTTCAAATTAGGCATGAACAGTACTTGAAAATCCAATTGAATAATGAGATTTAAAATTCACAGGGATTTATTTCACTTTACTTCAGTAATATCGTATGGTATTCAAGGTAACTGAAATATCTATCATTCCGCTGTAGACAATGTAAAGACATATGGACTCCCTGAGGACAGTTAGTACAAACTCTTTGAGGTAACTAGGTTGTAGTTCAGCTTCCTACAAATAGGTATCTAGCTCACTGAGATGCTTCAAGTATCTGGCCTGACCTCCAGATACTATTTGAGGAGGTGCTCAGAGTTCTGTGTCACAGCCAGCCACTCTGACATCTCACACTTAGCAGCATCATAGATAGCTCTAGAAGTCTGCATATGAGCAGACAAAATCAAACTCATATTTTAGGATGGGATGATCAATGACTAGAGGTGAATAGATTAAGTGGCTAAATTTTGGGGAAATCTGTCATGAGAAACTCTTGGCATGCTAAATAAACATTCAGTAGCAGTGTGAAGGAATAATTTGTATTATAATCCTTTCATTACCTCCAGGAATAATACCTGCCAGTATTTTCATCAGAATTTAACTTCACCTTTGTGTCCCTGCTTGAAAAGGGAGAGGGGAGGGAGGTCAAATTTAACCAAGATATTTCTTAAAGGCATATAAATGTTTTGCTGAACGGATATCTGTATGAAAAATGGAACTACTAATTTTGCTATCAAAGTCCAGTCAAAGAGAAACTGAAATCACATTTCTAGCATTCTTTCACGTTATTGCCTTAAATACATACATATACATACCTACGTATATTGAGAGAGAGGGAGAGATGTACATAGTGAAAATTCCTGGTTTCAATTTGTAACCTGTATTTAGATTTCTGTGGTTTTGTCAGGGTCAGGTGAATAATCATTTCCAATTTTATCTTGTGGTTTAGTTCCCACCTGAAACCTCTGAGTGAAAAATCACCAGTTTTACTTAATTTCCTGATGAGTTCTTTTGGTATACTACAGACAGAAAAACATTCATCAGCCAAGATATACTTTTAAAGACAACTTCATGTGTTGAATTCAAGCATCACAGAACTCAGAAGACTTGCAGCTCAGCCCCTTATCTTTCCTTCTTCCTTGTCACAAGCTGAAACAATAGCCATAATGCAAAAGGTTAAAAAAGAAATCAAATAACAAGGAAAGTCATAAATGTGACAGAAGCAGCCAAAACTACCTGTTACTGCTTTTCTAAAAAGCCTTTGGGGAAAATTCATGAAGGATTTCAGGAGATGACAGTAAAAATAATGCTGGGGTACCCCCTAAAGTATACTAACAGGAGCTTTTTTCTTTCTTTCTTTCTTTCTTTTGAATGGCTTTTTCTTTTCCTTGACAGGGAAAGTCAGCTAAGTCTTCCTCTCATGATAAATAAAACAAACAAACAAAAAAAAGTAACATTTTTATACTAAGAGTCTAAGAGAAAAAAAATTCTTTTTCCAGTTTAACATTTCCTGCTCCCTTTGCAGCCTCTCAAACAGACATAGAAACTTGGGGCTGATGCTTTTGCTCTAGCTGCT
>NW_010425846.1:9261-11878 GCF_000710305.1 Buceros rhinoceros silvestris | reverse complement strand
GAGTATTTTAGTGGGTGGGCAATACAGATGAACATCTGGACCCCCTCTGAATTTGAAGAACATGGGGTAAGATTCAGGCAGTGGTGAACAGAATATTAAATTTAACCAGCACCTGGAATTCCCTCAGTATCACTCTGCTTATGGAATTTTCATAAAACTGAAATTTCAAAACTGAAGGATGAAATCACTGAAATAATTTTGGGAGATAGACGATCAGGATGGCAGGCTACAGAACTATTTTTATCTTGCAGTTTCACCTCATGAGACAAGAAATTCAATTCTGTTTTACTCTTGGCTTCCATGAGTACTCAAGTACTGCAAAAGAGCTGTTCATAGATGGAGAGGGAGAGGACTACAGAAGAAGCTGGATATGCTGTAGTACATACAGTCACGCTGTATGTCTATTCATCCTCACAACATGTCTGTGTTTGCTTTGTCCAGTTCTCATGGCTTCTGATTGACTCTCCATTTATACCTCAAAGCCTGAACTGAAAGTACATGAGGTGAAAATAGGAACACCATGAAGAGCAGACTGACAGTCCTGGCTAGCGGAGGAGATACCCTCCCATGCAGGCAGCAAGACACAGTTTGATGCAAGCTCCATGCAAATCCTCTCTCCCCTTCCTTGGCAACTTCATCCCTTGATCATTTCTGACAGCACAAGTTTTGTCAGCCAGACGAATTTTTAAAAAAAAAAAAAAAAAAAAAAGACAAGTAATGTCAATGCTTTAGTTTTTAATTACCTACTGTGGAAAAGAGTCTGTAGCAATTAATTCTTCCACCTGTAGTGGTGTACCCCAGGTATTTAAATAGTACCTAGTGAGCTTCTCTCTTTCAGACAGTATTTTTCCATCTACCTGTGTGTTACACCACAGCCAGATTGTGACAGGTAATGAAAGACACAAGTGGATTTCACAAATGGATTAATAATGTTTTTCAGAAAAATATAAAAAATATAATTAGTTATTTTAAAATCCAGTCCTTTATATAAGAGACAGTTCATTTTCTTTCACAACATCTTAGTTTTAAAGCAATAGAAGTAGTGAAATAAACTAAATTGAGATTTACATATAATTACATTATATATTGAAAAAAGTCAGTGTTATATGTAATCACTGACATGAACCAGCAAGTATAGTAAATAAAGTTCAGTTATAAATCAAACCGTTAGAATAATCACAAGAAGTTTGTGACACGTATGTTGTTAGGAATACTTCATTAGCTGGGAAAAGTTAACTTTAAAAACCAAAAACCAAATGAGAAACTGATTTACAGTGAACACATTCACACATACACATTGAATTGATGCACTGACATCCAGAAACAGAAGTATTCACTACACAGCAGAAAACTATTATTTCACTGAATAAGCCTATATATTCTCATTTTTTACATCAATCTCTTAAGGTTCTCTTGTATTTTATCTCCTGTTGTTTTTGCCATTTAGGAATCATTTTAGGATGTGTTCAGTCCAAAGATTAATGCACCAAAACATGGATTGTGTGAGTAAGCATGTCAGTTTGCTCTGAGAGAGTTTTGTTGCTACTTGAAGAAGCCTCATATATTAGTAACGTAGACCGTGGATCATGGTATTTCAACATGGCATTTCCCTCTCTTTATTTTCTCTCTCCTGTGAGTACAGAGCTAAAGAACGGGAAAAAAAATCTGTTACCAAATCTAACATATAACAAGGTAGTCCATAAAAAAGCAATCTGTTATTGTGCTTGTTCAAAGCTTTTGATTTCAGTAGCACTTTCAGAAAACAAGAAAAGGATATTATCTAAAATCACCCTCTGGAAAAAAAAACTAAAACCAAACCCCACAAACAGAACTTCTGTACAGATCTTTTTCAACTTTCTAAATTTCTGGAGAAATAAAAAAGAGGCGGTGTGGTGGGGTTAAACTTGGCCTCTTCACTATTAGAAATAAAAGGTCAACAAACGAACTGCATAGTAGGCATATTCGTAAAAGCAGGAGAATTTAAAATAAACCTTAAACGAAATTCAGGTATGGTTAAACAATACCAATTCCCACTCCTCTACCTCTCTCAAACCACACACAAACCCCCTCCCCCTCAAAAAACCCGAAGTTGTCATTCAAGGTGTCACTCCCAATTCTTAGGAGTATAAGATAAAATTAATATCCAGCTCTTTTGACAAGGCCGTGCAATATATTACAATCCAAAGTATTTTGGAAAGGTTTGGGAAGGTGCATTGAAGGTCAAGAAGACTTTTTAGCTGTTGATGTTGTTCACCAAACGTATAAATTCAGTGTTAGAACCCAAGAGGTGAATTCAGGTCTAGAGCAGCAGGAGGAAAAATATAATATTGCCGTGCCTAAATTTGCTCATGGGAGCTATCCTGAGTTAAGAGAGAACCAGTGTGCCTTGTTTTTGATGGACATTTTAAAATGACCAATGGTGATGTATTCCTCCCATTTACATTAGCACATCTCATTAACTGTGAAAACTTTGGTGGGTTCTCCGTCCCTTTAAGAACCTTGCAGGAATGGAACAAATCCTTCTTTTCTTGTCACTGACCTCCAGGACCTGCCAGGACTCCCGCAGCTGCTGTTGCCATCATTTCCCCCCACCCTACTCTGCACCTTACGGGACTGC
>NW_010425846.1:0-9100 GCF_000710305.1 Buceros rhinoceros silvestris | reverse complement strand
CCGCGTGGCCTCCCCTCCTCTTCCCCTGCCGCGATTCTACTGCCGGTGTGCTCCGAAGCTGCTGATCCTTGGCTCTCGGGACCCTTGCTTGCTGCCACTGCCCTCTGCTTGTACGTGAACTCGCTGTAGCTTACGCTGATCACGGCATTTGCTGTAGTGGCCGTTTCTGCTGCCATTCTCTAACACCCATGACCCAGTCACTGTGCTCAGCTCGGCTCCTGCCTGCTCCTGAATTCACTACGGCTATCACCGCAGCTCAGCTCTGCTCCCGCGAATCTGCCGGCCACGTGGCCACGGCCATTTTGAACTGCTTGGGACTTTTTTCCATTCAGTGTTGTTTCCTTAGCCGCTACACCAGCTTTCCAACCACGTATAAACCTGTTAATATCTCATTTGTTTTTCTGTATATAATATTTTTCTAGTGTTATTAAACTTGCTTTAGTTTCCCAAACTTTAGAGGTCTCACAAACTTTTCTTTCTTCTTATCTCTTATTTCTTAACCCTTTTCTCTTAGAATGGGAGGGAGGTTAATTAGAGAAAGGAAGAACTCATCCAATAATTGGCATACCTCAGCCAAGCGGTGACAGGAGCCATTCACAGAAGTTGCAAAAAAGAGATCAGGTTCAAAGGAAGTGTTGAAAATAGGAACATTCATGGTTCTTGGCCAGGTTTGAATGCCTCTCTCTTTCCTGCCATGATTTATAAACATATTTTCACTCCTTTCCTATCTCATCCTTCTCTTTTTTTTTACATTTTCCTTTTTCTTCTTCTTTTTGCTTTTTCCATTCCCCCCCCTTTTAATAGAAAAAAGTCTTAGTAGCAAAATTATATACAATCAGTTTTAATTGTATGTGATCCTTCTTTCACAGTGAAATTAGCCATTTTACAGTATTGACAACTAAAATATATTCACCGAGTAGCTATGCTTTTAGTATGTTGAAGTGCATGAGTACAACTCTAAGGGATGTTGAATAACATCTCTCTTCTCTAAAATCATTATCTGTTATCCAAAATCACTGTTCCGATTTGTACCCTTCTATTCTAGTTAACTTTTTTTGTTCTTTCTTTTCCCTTTCGAGAGACTGGCAAAGAGAATATCAATATCTCAGTTTTTAAAGAATCATGTGAGTATACTACATGTTCCTCAGGGTCCTACTTCACATAGACATAAATAGGTCAGGTAAGGATAATTTTTACTCATAGGATCAAACCACACCTCTTTTCTGTTTTATTTTTTTTAACCCCTCCTTAATGGGGTTCTTAATGGAATACTTCAGACAAGTAGCTATAATTATGTACTTGACCTATTTTATATAAAATACAGCTGTGGCATGATTAACAAAGAAAAGATTTATCATTGACAGAACCCCTTGGATAGTTCTCTGACTCAGAAAAGGGAAATTCAAATAAAAAATCACTTTTTATGAATGAACTGTGTATTCATTCTCTCTTGTTGACCAAGTAAATCTTAAGAAAAATTGTAGGTTTTCATTCAAATAAACAAACAAATCTGTTAAAATACTGTGATACAAAATGAACTGCTTGACCTACAAAGGTTACCATTATTTAGGGGGGTTATTTTGGATTAGCTTAAGTGTATTTGACCAAATAGATTTGAAAACATAAGATTTTGTATTTTCTACAATTACTTTATCACCCTTTTTCCTCATCTACCTAAGACTGTCAAAGGCTTTTTTGCTTTTTCTTCTGAGTGATTCACATCGAGAGGAAACAAAGGGCTGGGGAAAAGAAAAGAAAAAAAAACCAAAGAAAAAAATCCAGTGTCTAATTTACATCATTAATAGTGGAAAAAAACCTGTAGTTTATATACTGAGTATATGTTACCAGAAATTTCTCAGAAGCTTAATCACTCTCTTTTCCTTGTAAAACTGTTTTCTCAAAATGCAAGAAACTTTTTGAGGTTTTTTTATCAATTCATTCTTTAAATAGGAAGTATCTTTCTGAGATGATGAATAAAAATCGGAAAAAAAGCATTAATAAGAAGAAAAAGTCCTGTATTTGTAGCATTTTGTAACCCCACACTTTGAAATGTTTTGGTCAGGGTGCAAAGACTTCCATTTTTAAGTTATTAATTATTTGCATTTTGAGTTAATAAATTATTTGCAAGACATCAGAGAGAATTTTATTTAATGATGGAAGAGAGGTAATATATCCTAACTGAGATGTAACATTCATATCATTTCTTCTGGTTCTTCCAGTGTTCCACATCAGTTCTTGTTCTGCTTGAAGAATCAGGCAGCAAAAGCATCTCAGAAAAAGTTCATGTCTGTAAGATAAAAAATAATACAGATGAAGCTGTGTATTGTTACCAATATGCTCTAGAAATATGTTAGGCTTAGTGCTGAGGAACAGTTTAATAGATGGAAATCAATACCTAGCTAAAGCAAACAGATGCCATACTGGAAATGTGCTTATAATTCACCTTTTATTCTCTGAAGAATTCAGATCTTAAGCCTCCTTACACTGCAAATGATCTTCTGTATATGGGTTGTTTTAAACTGAAGCTTAGTGCACTGGAAGTTAATTTAAAATTTAATTTGTGTCTTGTATAAAAGGCTTCTGAAAAAGCAATACACTTTTAAGTTAAAAAGTAGAAAAGAAACAATTTAGTATAAGGGAGCAAAATCAGGAATGTCTGGAACAACTTTTGATATTTTCCCTTTTTTTCCTTGCATCGAGATTGCAGATAAAGACATAAATGTAGTAATTTGGAGTGAATCAGAGTTATTAGTTTATACTTTATTTGTCAAATACTGTCACTGTTGAGACAAGTCTTCCCAGTGGACAGCTAGATATCACGACCATCAAAATGTAACTATGAGTATAGAAATTAATAAGCCTTTACTTTTATTTTTTCTCTTTTTTTTCTTTTGGGGGGGTGTGTGTGTATGGGAGGCAGGGGAGGAGAGGAGAGGAGTGACTGGGATTATTACTCCATAATGTAGCACTTAGTTACAAGAAAAAGAAGCAAGTTTGCAATTATCATTTTTAACCTTCTAAAATAGAGTCCAATCATCAGAATAGAGTATATTTTTTTCTGGTTTTCCACTTCCCCTCTAGCAGCAGAACAAGTAAGTCTATACCAAAAAGAAAATCATGGCTACAAACTCAATAAAAGTTAAGAGTGATCCCTTGATAATGTGTTATTGCAGTCAGACAAAACTGAAACTACTGAAAGGTATTACTTCCTAAAGAGTGAAAGTAAGATGTTAACCTAAATAAGCTTCTTAAACAGAAAATAAGCCTCTATAATGCTTATTTGTACTATTCAAAATGGATAAAACTATGTAACTTTTTCTAATTTATATCATCTGCTTGTTCTTAATTCTCTTGTATTCAGTGTTATCTCTTGAAAAAGAGAGGGGAAAAAAGACCATGATTTCTGTTGTGATCTTAGAACTCTTTCAAACATCAATTTCTGTCATCTTCAATGAAGGGTTATTGGCACCTTGCAAAACATTTTTTTGGTGTCAGCTATTACCTATTAATTCCTTCTGTACATTTTGTCCAGACAATAATGGGTTGAACAAAAGGCAGCTCCAATATACTTTTATTTTCTTAAAAAAGTTATACTTACATTTCTAAGTTCTTCCACAGAGATCAGACTTCCAAATAAGGTATTTGATTTATAATTTGATTGCACCAGCTTGAAACTCTACAACCATCTCCAAAGTTTGCTAAAACAATTAAAAAGGGAATTTTTCCAGCCAGTAGTGTTCTTGGAAAGCAAAATCCACAAAATCTTCAACAATCATGATTGGCTTTACGTTACTAAAGCACAATAAAACATAAATTAATTTGGTTGGGTTTTATTTTTGTCTGCTCAGCAACAGTACCATTAGGTACTGTAATGCTCCTTTACTATATGAAGTTGCAATCATTCAACATGGTTGAATTCCATTACAGTTCAAAACATTTCACCAATTCTCTGATTTTGTGTTTCTCATGTTCACCTGATAGCTATAAAAATAATTTCATTCCATTTAGTGACACTCTAGTATCTAGAAGCTTTATAAGTTAATTTTGTAATTAAGCAATTAGTGTGAAGTTTGTGAAATTAGAAAATGGAAAAAAAGTAAAGGGATAGAGTAAAATTTCAGAGCTTTTTATTTTAAAACTTGAGCAATTTTGCTGTTTTATTTCAGTATTTCATTTTCTTTCTTTTTTATCTCTTTATCTTTCAATTATTATTTTTATTTGCCTTAAGGATAGTTCGATGCCGTTTATGCCAGGGGTGTGGATTTGAAGACTACCATATGTTCTTTCCATCTTTATTTTACATTATTTAAAAAGTTGTTTTGGCATTTATTTTGCAATCAGACATTATATAAGTATCTCCCAGTCTTATTCTCTAGTATCTTATTTTAAAACTGTTCCTATCACTGCACCAGTTGATCCAAGATGAACGAATGGATGCCAGTGAAACTGATGTTTTTATTAGAAAAACAAAACTTACATTCTGCACACATGCACACAGAGTAAAGGAGTAAAGCATTTCAACAGAAAATTCTGACAAGATACTAAATTTCAATCTGTTAAAGATAAAACTCCCTAAAAACACCCTGTACGTTCTATTTGGAATGACAATATTTGTTGCAGTAGCAATAATATTCAAATGTCTTTTTCTTTTATGTAACCAAAACCAGACCTTGGCTATAAGGTCCTTCATATGAACAGGTTTTAATTATCTGAGACACTGGCAGTCTGAGAAGCTAAACAGAAAACGCTACGTAGGTCATTAGTGGATATGGTGGTATGGTGGTAACCTAATGCAAAGTTACCTACATGTCTTTGAAGTGACATAGACAACAAACAAATTCTCTACTGACAAAGGCAATAACATAAAGGGGATAAATGGCGATGCCTGGCCATAAAGCTGTTGCACTGATTAGTTTGTGACCATACAGCTTAGGAAAAGTTGTTTTTACAGCAAGCTTATCATTGAGAGAGCTAGGTAAATTGTCCTAACCACGGCCGTTTAGAGGGACTCAGCACCAGTTTGAATTTTATGAGCTTGCACAGTCATGTAGTGGTTTAGACCCAGCTGGTGACTAAAGCCACACAGTTGTTACACTTTCTCCAGGAGGAGAAAATACAACAACTACTTAAGGGTCAAGGGAGGGGGCAGGGGAGGGCTCATGCACTGCTTACAGTCATGGGCAAAAATCTTGAGTAGGGGAAACAAAATCAGTTTAATTCAAACAACAAAACTGCAACCAAATCATCAAATAAATTAGAGTAGGGGAGAAAAAGAACAAGATCTTAAATACACCTTCCCCCCACCCCTCCCTTTTTCATGGGCCTGGCTTTACTACCTCCCCTCCTCTCCTACAGTGGTACTAGAGTGGGGTGAACACAGGATGGAGGGTACGGACAGTCTTAATTCTCTCTCCACGATGTTTCTGCTGTTTGTGCCGTGGAATACATGCCTCACAAGTCCCTGTGGCCACATGGCATCTTCCCCACAGTAGATTGGCATGAACTCCTCCCGTGCACGTGGGGGTCTGTTCCTGGGTTCAGCTCTCCAAGCGCTGAGCCAACCCAGCTTCAAACCTCTTCAAATTCAGTACAGTTTTCAGGGGGTTCACAGGTCTCTGCATCCTGGATTCTCTCCATCTGGGGTCTTTGCATTCCATCCATTTTTCCCCACCAATGCCCTTTGAGTCAGTCGACTTGCCACAGACTGAAGGAAAAACTGCTGCACTGGCATGTATTCTGCAAACTTCTCCTACTTACCTTCGTGACCACATGGTTGCTTTTCTTCCTTCCTACCCCCTCCGAAAAAAAAAAGAGTGCTCCCAAAATGAAGAGGAAAAACGTTTTCCCTGTTAAATAGGCTTATTCACAGAGGCATTGATTGATGTAACCTGGACCAGAGGCAGGGGCAAAACTGGATTTTGTGTCAGGATGTGCAGATGTGCTTAACATTTGCCTTTATAGTCAGGCATCAAATTTGACTCATTTGCCCATTCTCACTATAGCATTACCACCCACGTCAGGGAAGACTCACAACAGTTATCACTTTAAAAGCACAGAAAAATTATTCAGTAACACTTTCCAGAAAATACTTGTTGGTGTATTTTTCTAGCAGAAATTGGAACTATGAAAATATGCTACTCTCTATGGGAAACTTAGCATCCGAACCCAGCTGCAGTGTTATCGTGTGGGAAATTATATCTCTACTGGCCTTGTTTTGGTAGCTTTAACCACAACATTCACCACGTGGGGACTAACCCCTTTTATCCAATTACAGTGCTTTAAGAGATGTGTGCTGTCTGTGTAACAGAGTCACTATCCAATCACCATGTAGTTAGTCGAGTGGACAAGAGTCTATAAATTGGGATGTAATGTAAACAATAAACGGGTCTCACTGCACACCACATTGGCGTTCAGAGTGATTCGTCCCAGCTCCGGATACGAGCTCCGTTTCATGTCGCAACAATACTGAACTGCACTTAGAGTATTCCTTCTTTTATCTTTTGCTCAATAGTTTTCTTTCAAACAAAAAAAAACCCACATGCAATGCTGTATTACTTGATTGATAAGTTTATTCATCTTGGATACTATTAAGCAAATGTTGAAAATGTTCGACTGCAAGACTCTGAACTATGGACAGGGTGGGCGTCTTTGTGTTTACCTTTGTCTCCAAATAGATTTGTCCCTGTTTGACCAATAACTGTGGTGGGTGACTGGAAAATGTAGGAGGAGATAGACATTTGCAGTTTTCCAGCAGGTTTTTAATTTACCTACACAGAATACAGTAAATGGTGCTTCAGTGCTAACCTGACCTGCTCTGGTTTTTTTGCTCACATAGGAGGATTTCTGTTGCACTAGGACAATAAATTGATCATATGAAAACCATACTTGTGCATTACCAGTTTTCTTACACTATGTATTTATTTCAATATTCTAGCAGTTTAATAATAACAATAAAGGACAAATACATTTTGAAGTTAAATTAATGTTTTAAACAGATACAACAATTCAGTCTAATAAATGTAATAAAAAATGGTAAATGGAGGGTCCTAAACCTAAAATTGAAGGAATACAAGCAGCTCTATTTTCAGCTTTAGCTGGGAAGAGCTCTTCCATTTGCCAATAAGAACAGACATATTAGTCAATATTAAAACTTGTGAATTGACCTGACTTGTTAGATGGGAAAGTACCTTAAATGTGAAAATTGACTTGAATAGGGTCAATGACAGTTCTCATTATCTACTGGAAGAAAGGTATTTAACACTATGTACTTGAGACTCTGATTTCTTTTTTCTGGTCATTACTTCTTAGCTTTACTTGATTTCATCATTGTGTCTTTGACATTTGATTGTAGGACTGATGAAAATAATGATATCCAACTATATTATTTACTGTCAATGTATCATCAGGAAATTATCCTTCTGCATTATGTAAATTGATGAGGAAAAGCAAGAATGCATTAGAAATTAAAGGTTTACTTGAAATAGAAAATGAGCACTGTTACAGTCCTGAAGTGCTGGTTTCCTAATCAAATCCCCTCATCTTTGTGGATCAGAGCAAATTAAGAATGGCTGAAACACAGGAGGCTTTCAATAAATGAACATAGATTTTGTTGTTGTTCTTGTTGTTGTAGTGGTAGTAGTAGTAAAGAAGAACAAACAAACCAAAAAGCCTTCAGACTTTAAAAAAAGCTTTTCCTTTTTGTTTGGAGACCTTTGGACTTCTATGGTTTCCATGTTATCTGCTGGAAATACACTACTTACTCACATTAAGAAGGCCCAAAACTGGGTGCATGATTAGAGGTGCAGGCTCACCAGTGCTGAGTACAGGGAGACAATCTCTTCCCTGCTCCTGCTGGCCGCAGTATTGCTGATACAAGCCAGGATGCTGGCTCATATTCAGCCGTCTGTCAACCAACACCCCCAGGTCCACTTCCACTGGGCAGCTTTCCAGCCACTCCTCCCCAAGCCTGTAGTATTGCATGTTGCATATCAGTAGTTTTGTGTTTTGTGCTTTAAAAGGGAAACTATCTATAATCTCTCAAATCTTTGGATATTATAGTGAGACTACCTGAGCTTCTAAAATAATTTCTTTTTTTATTTTATTGAATAATTAACTACTCTAGCTGAATAGAGTAAGGACTGGTTATTCAAATTTTTCTATTTGCATGACTATAAACTTTATTGCCACTAACTCCTTAATGTTTTGGCAGATACCTAAAGCATTATGTACTTCTTGAAAATCTATTAGCACTTGCATTCTGCAACCTATTATGCCTCCCCTTGGGTTTAAGACTGACAAGGTTCTTTGATATTATATAGAGAACTACAAAATGAAAAGGCCAAAAAATCTGACCTACCTATGTACTTGTTATAATGAATTCTGATCAGTTAATTCAAGTTAGATTCCTTTTATGTAGTCAGTGAGATCTGAAGTGATGCAACAAAAATTATTCTCTTTCATTCTGCCTTGTTTTTTTTTCAATTAAATTATACTGAGAATTATAATTCATACCAGTCCTCAGGCAGCAGCCTTAGTATAATATTAGTTCCAAACTCTCAGTGCTCACAAGGCAGTTTTCTATTAAGACTTAAATAAAAGATACAACAAGAAATCACTATCTTCCAATTATATAAAAATTGCAAGTAACACAGCAAGACCATAAAATAGTGTTTAAGCTTACGGATTTTGAAAAATAAAGCAACACAATTTTCCAGAATAGCAGCCTAAAACCTCATCATTGCATCAACACAATTATTGCCATACGTAATGAGAGGTTTTTTCCTCACAAAATCTGTGTAGCAGATGCCTGCTTTTTGGAAGGGACACAGTAATTTTCCAGCTAATTTTTGAGGTGTAGAAGTCGCCGTACTTTAAATAAAAGTTAAACAATGGGGTTTTTGTAAGACTACTGTTTGCTACATTGAAAAGAAAGGTTTATTGGTTTATTCTTGCAAACCTTTGATGAAACAGGGAATCATCTACAGTACCCAGAAAGTTTGGTGAATTACAAAAGTAAAATTGTTGTCCTTTATTTTTCTTACAGCACTGTAACTCAGCATAATTAGAGTGATTAAAAGATTGGATTTATATATATATATAA
>NW_010425845.1:4015-4668 GCF_000710305.1 Buceros rhinoceros silvestris | reverse complement strand
GTGCATTCCGTATTATACTGTCTAAGAGGCTTACAATCGACTGTGAAGTTTCCGTACAGCTACAAACCCACTGCGTTCAGCTTCTCCGCTGGTAGCTTGCTCCAGGAGGAGACAGCGCAGTTTGGTGATTGATCCCCAGAACATGGCTCATGCGTTTGCACCAGGGCACTTGGAATGACGTTGTGTAACGTGAAAAAGTCACTCATTTCACTCATCTGAAGTTGTCTTGCGGGAATGGCAGCTGCCCAGACAAATTCCACATGAAGATGAGAAATGTGACAGGGAGCCCAGTCCTGTGCGCAGCAGAAATCACAGCGCAGTTTTGCACCCACCAGGAAGCTGCTGTGATCCATCGTGCTCGCCGCAGCTTACTGTAGGTTCTTACTCCAGCTCCTGACAGACATCAGTTGCTGCGGCCAAAACCAGCTGGCCAAAGGAGGAGCAGCCTGCTTGCACAAACCTGGTAAACCTACGGCCTGCTGGAAAACGAGCAGACAGTTGCTGGTGTTAGATGCAGGTTAAAGCTCAAAGTAGCAAGTGCTGCTGGAGCAAGACTTGGCAAAACAGTCTGCAGGAGCCACCGGCTGCAGGAGCTGGAGTGGCTGCAAGGGTCTTCTTTGGCCCACGCTGGGCCATCTCTTCTTTGAGCTGGC
>NW_010425845.1:3364-3873 GCF_000710305.1 Buceros rhinoceros silvestris | reverse complement strand
CTTCATTTGCCCGCCGTGGGCCATCTCTTCCTTGAGCTGGCTGGAATTGGAGGGAGGGCAGGAGGGCAGGCTCAGAGCAACAACACGATGATAAAGACAACAGGGGCCATGGCCGAGCCAGCCCTCATCCTGTTAATGGCAGGCAAAGCTCCGTAGCTCTCAAACCTCCCACCGAGCAATGCAGGGGTGTGCGGGGGCCTGCATCAGCGTGTGGCTGTACAGCTCGGCCCACCTCTTCCAGCGCTCCCTCTCCTCAGCACTCATCTCATGCGCCGTGTGCGGTACCCTCCTTGCTCTTCAGGACAGGTCCGACGTCCCCTCTTCCTTAGCCGGATGCTGGCCTCTCGTTTCCGTGGTGGGAAGCGGGTAGTAAGGCTCGTGCTGGGCAGGACAGCTGAGCAGGCTCTGCCCTGCTCCCTCGCCAGGCTGCAAAGCCCTGGGAAGGCAAGAACTGCTGGCGTGGAGAGGTTCAGGGGGGTGGGGAGAGGGCTGCCAGCGATGGCCATAGC
>NW_010425845.1:2686-3123 GCF_000710305.1 Buceros rhinoceros silvestris | reverse complement strand
TCCGGTCAGCAGGCAGAGCTTGGAGGGATGCCCCTGCCTCACACACCACGGCAAGCACTTGTCCTGTGACAGCAGCAGCTGGATGTGGCTGTGAACTGGTTCTTGTACTCTGCAAAAAAATTTTAAAAGCCCTATCACATATTCCTGGATGAATGCTTCGCAGAGAGCTGCCCAGAGGTCACCCACCCTAACTGGTAGCAGTGCGGGGGTAAAGAGAGCCGGTGTGGCAAACAGCCCCGGCAGCCACCGCAGTGCCTCTGCTGGTGTCTCATCCCACTCTGTCCCTCCTCGCTGTGGCTCACACACCACGCTGCGCTCCCTGACCTGCTCCAGAGGACAGGACTCACCTGACGTGGCCCTGCAGAGGCAGGGTCACCAGCCCACCACAGCAGGGTTCAAGCTAGGCTTTTTGGATACCGCCCCCCGCAACAAGAGAA
>NW_010425845.1:0-2625 GCF_000710305.1 Buceros rhinoceros silvestris | reverse complement strand
GGGTCACCAGCCCACCACAGCAGGTTTCAAGCTAGGCTTTTTGGATACCGCTCCTGAAAACAGGAGAACAGACTGATACCGCGACAGGGCAGGATCGGCCCTCGCCACAGAGCCTGGAGCAGTGAAGGGAAGAAAACTCTGCCCATCTAGCTCACCGGGCCCTCTCTCGCCGCTGCCTCATCTCTGCCAGCAGCCCAGAACTGCTCTCCTGGGCAGTGTGAAGCGAGGGCGTAGGTGCCGTGGGGCTGCCTGGAGCACTCTGCCAGCCTCCACTGATCCACAGCTCAGAGCCTTCAGAGGCAAAACTGGGGTCTTGCATCTCATCAATGTAAGTGGATTTCTTTTTTTTACCATTAAAATGTTTATTTTCTTTTTGAATGGATACAAACTTTGGGAGCCCACCATATCCTGTGTAAGGCAGTCTGACACAACATGGCATTAAAAAAACCCAAACACTGCTTTTTGGTTTGTGGTTGTGGCCTGCTAATTTATGGGGTGCAGCCGGTTCTCCCATTGAAGGGACAATGAGAAGTCATATTGCAGACAGCCTCTACATGCCAAACCTGATTTTATAATCCTCCTCGGTAATTTCTTTTCCAGGCTAGGACACTATCTACTTTTTCCTCACATGGAAAATATTCCTTGTATTCGATCACCCTCGTCACTCTTCTCTGAAACCCTTCCAGCTCTGTTTTTCTGGAGGGGCAGACCAGAGCCGCACATGGTAACACCGCGCAGCTTCCACTGCGGGTCTGTTCAGTGGCATCACGGTGATCTGCTCTCCATTATTCTCCTAATAATTCTTAACAGTCCGTTTGCCTTTTGGGCTGCTCCTGGGCACTGAGCAAATGTTTCCGTAAAAGCATCTCTCCATCTCTATCTGGTTTTATCTAGCACAGCCCCAAGCCCTCACTGCTGAGGAGGGAACAGAGCTGCAGCAGCTGGGACTGCAACGGAGATCTTCTAAGAAAGAAAGTGCAAACACCCCAGAACTTTGGCAGGGATGAGACCACCTGGCTGCATCTTGTACCCTCAAGACCAGGGACAGCTGCTAAACATCTGAAAAACAAGAGGTGCAGAGTTAAGATCAGCCTCTCAACAGCCCAGCCCTGTCCTCTTCCAGGCGCGTCCACCCTGGAGCAGCAGCCCTGCCTGAGAGGCTGTGGAATGCAGTGGGGAGGGCTCAGGAGCCGGCTCTTCGCTGAAGCAATACTCGAGGTCAGGTCAGGCAGAACAATGAGGGGCAGCCCACGTCTGCCCTGCGCTTGGACACCGAGCACCCTCCAACAAAACACCCAGGCCTGCTGCACGTGGCCACCTTCTCAACCTGCTGCAAGGATTCCTTCCGAGATCCCGCCTCACTTACCACACCAAGCACAAAGGCCACAGGGCTGCTGACAGCCCGTGTGGCTCAGGGACAGGCCCACGCGGCTCAGCTGACACAGCCTGCGTGGGTCAAGGCTGAAGGGTGGCCAGCTTCATCGCTCCAGAGCTCTGCCGGGTGGCTCCCACTAACCTTCCACCATCAGAACAAGCCCACCTGACCCGTGACTGCAGCTGGAACCCCTGCAGATAAATGCTGACGTTAAGTCACTATCAAAGAACACAAATACTGGCATGTTCTCTTAGTCCTTCTTCGCGTTTTCTTTCTGTAGATTCATGGAGCGAGCGGGAAGGGATCATACAGCCTGACCTTCTGTACCTGCAGTCAGGAAAATTTCACCACGCTACTGCTGAATTCAATAACCTGTTTGACAAAGGCAGCTTCAGAGGGCGTTCCTTCGGACTTGAAGACATCAAGAGATGGCAAATGCACCACTCCCTCCCTTAACAGTCAATCCCTTTGCATCACTCCTGCTGATTTTGTTTTCCTCTGATTATTGCTGTGCCAGTGGGGCCAATGAAGCTTTCCATGCAGCAGCAGTATGGTCTCGAACTCATTTCTCCTGTGTTTTATGCTTTATCTTTTCTGTATCCTAGAATACTCCTTTCATTTTGGCCAGAGACTTAAGGTTAACCATCAGGAACGGCAGGCATGAGCATCCTCTCTTTCTGCCTCTCTTTCTGCATCCCCATGCCCACCCATCCTGTGGAGTTCTCCCTGTGGTCCCCACCACAAGAGTCTTTTCCCACCTCCCCACCTCCCTCTGGTTCCTGTCTGGTTCCTCTGCCTCCGTGTTTTCCCCTTGTCTCTTCCCCCCCCCTGCTGCCGTAGGCGCTGGTTGGGGAGTTGGCCCGGAGAGCTGACACCTGTCCAGCTGCACCTTCATTGCCCAGCGGCTGCAAGAACCACCAAGGCACCGTGTTCTGTGACCAGACCTGAGCTGTGCCGCTTTTCCTCCGCTCGCTCCTTCCTTCTTCCCACAGAATCTCTGCTTTCGGATGATTTCTAGCTCATGGTCCTCTGTAGGAACATGTGGCAGCTCCTACGTCGCTCATGTACATCCCTATCCCAGAGGGACAAGAAGCCAAGCCGCAGCGTGCAGCGGGGGTTGCCGCGATGGACTGAACACACGCGGCGCTGCGGGGCAGGGACGGGGACAGCGGACGGGCAGGAGGGAGCCCCGCCGGGCTGGTTCGCTCCTGCGGGTCTGCGGCAGATGCAGCACGGCTGGCTCCGACCTG
>NW_010425844.1:0-247 GCF_000710305.1 Buceros rhinoceros silvestris | reverse complement strand
TGTGCCCAGCATTGCCTGGAGCCGCCTGCCAGCCCTTCCCCAACCTGCTCTCGCCTGGAACTGGCTCTGCCCAGACTGAGGTTTGGGGGGGTGTTTTGGCTTTGTTACCATCTACCTGGCCCGGTGGGCACCCGGCCCGGTGGGCACACCGCGCAGTGGGCACCCAGTCCTGCTTCTGCCGCAGGTGACGCGGTGGCTGCAGAGGAGGTAGCTCAGGGACAGGGAGGTGGCTCTCCTCGAGCAGAGG
>NW_010425843.1:1492-1693 GCF_000710305.1 Buceros rhinoceros silvestris | reverse complement strand
GTTTCTGGCGGTTTTGGTTTTGCTGGGGTTGGCATTGGGACAGGGTGCTGGGGGACGGCGCGAGTGGCCCCTGCTCTGGGGGCTTCACCACCTGCAGCCCCAAGGAGCTGGTGAAGAGGGATGGGATGGGATGGGGGTTCCCGGTTCCAGGATGGGTCAGGGGGAAGCTGTGCATTCCCCGCAGCTCCTGCCGCCTGCCAG
>NW_010425843.1:504-1339 GCF_000710305.1 Buceros rhinoceros silvestris | reverse complement strand
GCCAGGGATGCCAGCACAGAGGGGGTTAGAGGGATGAGTGTTAATGAGGGGGTTAATTAGCACCCACTTGCCCCATCGCTGCTCCTCCTCGTGTCAAGGGAAGGGGGGACCAGCACCAGTGTTTCTGGCATCCATACGGGACCAACATCACCACTAACCGCCTTCCTGACAGGCACCGGCCCCTCCTGGGCCAGGACACCATGAAGCCGCGGCCCCCCCAGCACCAGGGACAGGCTTTGCAAGGATGAACCGCGAAGCCAAATGGGTTTTGGAGGGGCGAGGGTGGGGGCTGCTAGGCTCAGGGGCTGAGCATCCCCCTCCCAAACCTGCTGCTTGGGCGAGACCCCAGCCTGGGTCAGCACAACGCGCCTGAACATGCACGGGCAGCACCTCGGCGCTCTCAGAGGACGGTAACCACGCACCGGCTCACCAGCGGCTGGGTGTTCCGGAAGGGATGCGGTTAAAAAAACAGGAGAAATACTCACAGACAAAGGCAAGGGGCCCCACGCCCCGTGCGGGGCCGGAGGAGCTTGCTCAGAACATCTCGCAGTTTGCACAAAGCAGTGGGCGTGTGGAAACGGGAACAAGGACGGGCAAAGTGGAGGCATGTGACGGGAAAGCCTGGAGAAACCCCGGCGGCTGCGCACCGATACGGCTTCCCACATTAAGTGACACGATTCTAAGACAACTCGAAAGCTTCCTGCTATCTGCTGTCTTCCTCTGTCGCCGGGGTCGCAGCCACAGGCCAGAGCACAAGGGGAAGACAGTGAGATGCAGGGAAGGGGGTGGCAAAGACCCTTCCCAGGGGCTGGGCCTGCTCCTCCGCTGCTTTCCC
>NW_010425843.1:0-328 GCF_000710305.1 Buceros rhinoceros silvestris | reverse complement strand
CAGCACGGGTGGGGAAGGGCAAGGGGTTCGCTGCCGAAAGCTGCTCTGGGCAAAGAGGAGGAGGCTGGAAGGACGCGCCGGGGAAGGGAAGCGACCATGTGGGAATCTCACAACCCCCTTTTCCAACACTCGCGCCGGGTCAAAGCGAAAGAACGAGGCTCTGCTTAACAGAGCCAAGCTTCCAAACCCTCGACACCGCAACGAGGCAGCCTCTCGAAACCCTCCTGTCCCCGGGAGATCCCTCTCCAGCACCAACTCCCTTCCAAAAAACCTCTGCCTCATCTGCTCAGTCCTACCTGCCCTAAACCACTCTGCGCTTCCCCGAGCC
>NW_010425842.1:0-782 GCF_000710305.1 Buceros rhinoceros silvestris | reverse complement strand
CTCTTCGTGCAAGGTTTTCTTTTTCCCTAGTAAAAGACCTCAGCTGGCTCCTCATTGCGGGCAACTCTTCCTCCCTCACTCGGCTATGTGAGCCCTTCACCACAACTCAGCAAGAGAAAAAATGGTCTGCCTGGGGATTTGTGAGGGGAGGGAATCTCATCTCTGACACCCCTCTCGTTTGTTAACTGACTCTCGGGAGCTGCCTTCAGCCTTTGAGTGATGTAGCCCAGGGTAGGTCAGATCAAAGGTGCATGGTTTGTCGTTCCCAAAAGCAGAAGCCCAGGGACAACGATAACGAGGGAAGTACATAGAGCAATGTAATCGTGATACATCCTCAGAAGCGTCTCTTGTCTGCCAACTATAGACAGTCCAACGACTTTCTAGGCCAGAGGCTTTTTCATATGTTTAGTCACCCTCTTTCACTCCTCGCCATGAGCTTGTGCAGAGCAAGCAGGACTCCAGTCATTTTGAAACGGAAAATTGCTGTGCAATTAATTTAGATAAAACAACTAGCAGCTGAACAAGAGGAGATCTTTTTTCTTTAGCTCTGTTTGCTAATGAAACAGCCTCACCATGTCTGAAAAAGATGCAAAAGAAATTTTTCAAATCTAATTTATGTTTTGCATGATTCCCGTTACATCTCTGCACGTGCCCATAAAGGTCACCGCGTTTTATCATGATACACTGAGGACAAACTATATAGTCCTGATACCCAAATAAATCGGCAGCCCTGTGTGAATTGACCTCTGACCTATCACTGCCCGTGGATAGTCCTGTTTCTT
>NW_010425841.1:1191-1629 GCF_000710305.1 Buceros rhinoceros silvestris | reverse complement strand
CTATTCTATGGGCTACAGAAGGGGCTGGGGCACAGCGGAAAGTGCTGCAGGTTGGGAGATGCTGTTTTTTGCCACGTTCCCCCAAAGTCCTGGCCTACAGCAGCAAGAGGTGGCTGGCAAGGACAGAGTTTGGTCCAGGAGGCCGTGGCTGTGCAGGCAAGTGCCAGCCCCTGGCAATTCCGGCCGGCTGCTCGCCACCCTTACTTTTTCAGGCCCTGCTGCTTCTCCTGTCCGCTGCTCTTGTGTAGGGTGCTCATCTATTCCTCGTAGAGCTGCACCTTGAGGAGCTTGGAGGGGATCCTGCGCAGCAGCTCCTGCAACCGCAAGGGCTCCACGTGAGGTCTTGACTGCTGCCGCTGGAAGTGCCCGCAGCATCCCCGACACTCTGGCTCATGAGCAGGCGGCTGGGGTTGGGCTCCTGCTCTCGCAGGGGCCCGT
>NW_010425841.1:0-724 GCF_000710305.1 Buceros rhinoceros silvestris | reverse complement strand
CAGCAGGTTCTGAGGGGACAGAGGGGGAGAGGTGCTTGGCTGGAGACAGCCCCTGGGGATGGGGACTGCCACGGGATGGGGACCCCCTGGCCAGGCTTGCTTACCCGGATGGGCTGGGGCAGCGAGCCATCCTGGCTGCAGAGAGCTGCCAGGGGCCGGCCAAAGAGAGCCCCGCTGGGGCCAGAGCCCAACAGCCTGGGCGCTCAGCGTCATCACCTGGGCAAGGCAAGAGCAGAAGGTGAGAAGTGATGCAGCAGACTCTGTGCTGAAGCAGCCTCTGCTGAGCGGAGACAGAGGGGACACGCAGAGCTTTGTGGTGGCTCGGCTTCTCCAGCAGGAGCTTGATGGAGGGCAGCTGGGTCAGCCGGGCTCCCTGCACTGCTTCTGGTGGCCTGTGCATGGGGAAAGGGCAGAGAACGAGTTGGGTGAGGCCAGAGGCGCCTTTGCCCTCTCCTGCCAGTTCTGGAGCCAGACGAGGACAAGGGAGTTGGTGGCCTTCCCTTCCTCCCCCTCAGCGGCATCGCTGGCTGCCCCCTTCCTGCTGGCCAGCACCTGCAGCTGGCCCAGGACCAGGCAGAGTTTGGGGTGCAGGTCAGTGCCACATCTGCAGAGAGGAACAGCAGGGAGTGACCTGAAGGTAGCCAAGCCCAGGGGCTCCCCTCTCGAGTCCACCTGCCATGGACACGGCCATGGTCTGGAAGAATTTCTGAGGGAAAACAGACAT
>NW_010425840.1:474-687 GCF_000710305.1 Buceros rhinoceros silvestris | reverse complement strand
CTTCTCGCCCCAGGAGGGGCTCCAGATCCCCCTCGCAGAGGAGCAGGAGGAGGCGCTGGTGCCTGCGGGTGAGGCTCCCCATGCCCCTGGGTCCCCCAGGGCACGTCCCCAGGTCCTGCCTGGTGGGGCTGCGCTGCAGCTCGTCCCTGCCCCAGCACCCAGAAGGACCCAAACCAAGACAGGAGGGCACCGTGCTGTGCCCCCCGCAGTGCC
>NW_010425840.1:0-247 GCF_000710305.1 Buceros rhinoceros silvestris | reverse complement strand
GACCTGGTGCGGCAGAGACAGGAGCTGATACAGGGTGCGGAGGCACAAACACCCCTTATGGAGCCCATCCATTTCGAGAAGGTACCCGGGGCCGGGCAGGTGGCCCCGCTGAGCTTGGGGCAGGCTTTGATGTCCCCATGGGATTCTGATGTCCCCACACTCTTCCTTGCAGGACAATGACATCCATGTGGACTTCATCACAGCAGCATCCAACCTGCGTGCGGAGAACTACGGCATCCCCCCTGCC
>NW_010425839.1:0-247 GCF_000710305.1 Buceros rhinoceros silvestris | reverse complement strand
CCGCCCGGAGGATCGGGCCCGGGGGCAGCTGTCTCTGCAGAGTGCCCATGGCCGGGGTTCAGGCTCCCACAGCAGCCTTACATCGTCAAAGAGATGTGGGAGCTCCACAGAGAGCCGCAGGGCAATGGGGCTGGCCTCGTGCCTCTTCATAACAGCCAGCACGTTCCTGAGGATGCCCAGGGCCTTCATCTTGACGTCTGTGTTGGTGTCCCGCAAGGTCCACAGCAGGTCTGGCAGCAGGAGCACC
>NW_010425838.1:0-247 GCF_000710305.1 Buceros rhinoceros silvestris | reverse complement strand
GCACCTTGGGGACAGCTCAGCAGCGCCTTGGGTTCGGACTAAGCCTGCCGTGGTCTTGGGGACAACTCAGCAGCACCTTGGGGACAACTCAGTGGCACCTTGGGGGTCAGACTAAGCCCGCCATGGCCTTGGGGACAACTCAGCGGCACCTTGGGGACAACTCAGTGGCACCTTGGGGTCCGACTAAGCCCGCCGTGGCCTTGGGGACAACTCAGTGGCACCTTGGGGTCAGCCTAGGACCGCCGTG
>NW_010425837.1:0-469 GCF_000710305.1 Buceros rhinoceros silvestris | reverse complement strand
TTAAGAGCCACCCAAAATCTCTCAAAAAGAGCTGAAACGCAGTGGCTTGAAGTAGGTTTTGGGAAAGGACACAACGGGGAGGATTTTAGGGGAAGGGCAAAAAACTGCTTTTAGTCCGGGGATTGGCAGGCGGGGAGAACAACAGCAGGGCTGCTTTTAAACCTCCCTGCTTACAGGAGAGGAGTGAAGCGAAGCGGTAGAGCCTTTAAAAGCCCGCCCACCACAGGGATTGGCTGCGTTCGGAAGGGCCGAGCTATTTCCCGGGCTCCCGAACAGCACCGCCTCCGGAACAGGAGCAGGGAGTAGACGCTGGGGTGAGGCGTGTTTGTGTACGGGACTGCGTCCTCTCACCTACTGCGGGTATTACACTGAGCCTCAGCCTGCCAATTCAAAAGGCACTCCATTTAATGAAGTTCAAGCTCTTTTTCTGAATTTGTTGGTGGCTCTGAAAAGAGCCTTTGGGTTTCTC
>NW_010425836.1:0-204 GCF_000710305.1 Buceros rhinoceros silvestris | reverse complement strand
CTCCCGCTCGGGTTCTGCCTTTCACGACATTTTGTGGCCAGCTGGGCGATTTCATTTCCAGTTGAGCTCAGCCCAGCGGAGTGCAGGGTCTCTGTTGCCTGCTCTTGGTTCCCCAAGGCTGGGGTGCGGTTTGCAGGGTCACGCCCCGCGTCCATCATGGCGGCAAAGGGCTCCTGCCATCTGCGAGCGGTTTACGTGAGCTTG
>NW_010425835.1:0-7443 GCF_000710305.1 Buceros rhinoceros silvestris | reverse complement strand
TATAAATATTAAAAACTTAAAGTTAAGTTTAAACTTACTCAATGCTGATCGGTAAGACGGCTGCACGTAGACACCTGGCAATTTCTGCTTTACAACCAAGGTACTGCAATTAGAATCAGTTTTTTAGACAACTCCACAACTAAATCTACAGCAAGCTGACAACAGTAAACCCGGACTGTACTATCAACAGCTTAACAGGGGACATCTTCTACAAATCACACACAATTCCTAAGGGCAGATTGCTCACAGGAGGAGGAGGAGGCAGGAAACTAGTGAAACCATATTCTTTCTCTCTTGCTTTTCCTACCCCTTCACTTAAAAAGTTAATAATGTTATTTCTCCTGAAAAAACCCTGTAATTAGACAAGCAGAAACAAATTCTTCCCCCAGTAGATGTGTTTAATACATGTCAGTATTGATATTTCCACTTTGAAACTGGAGGTTCAGTAGAAAAGTAAAGAATAAAAAATACAAATGCAATTAAGTAATCTTGAATGCAGATTTGCAGTCAGTTGTAATTAATTCCAAAATGCAACCAAACATCAATTTTAAACAAGTAGTTTTTCAGTTTTAGACAAGACTATGCTGTGACAACACAAAGTAAGAGAGAATAAAAAGGACAGTCAAGAAGCAGGGTACATGAGAAACCTGGATCGAGAGATAAAGATAAACCAAATTATTCACAGGTTTTCTATTAATGGGCATATAGGTCCATTAAACTGAACTCCATATACTTGCACAAATAAACAACAATCTTAAAGCAAAATATTAACACAGTTCACTGCTTATGATTTCTATAATATTCATTATTATTTCCCTAGCAATTAATTTGTTAGACTAGGAGTTTACATGATGATAGCAATACACTGTTACATGCTGCAGAGGAAAAACATCTTTCTTGAATTAAGTAGTCAGGGTCAGTTCCCTGAAAAAAAAAAATATTTTGAGAGTTCTCACTTTCAATTTACTGGTTAAATGCAAGAACTTAGTCTTGCTTAAGGACTCCAGGGATTTCACTCCAAAAGGCACAACATACTTGAGAATCCAGCATGTCTGTTTCAGAGGAAGTCCCTTCAGCTTTGCAGCACACCACAGTTCATGTACTACTTTATATAACCACAAAGTTTTGCAGACAGGTAGAGATGTGTAAGCTCCCAAAGCAGCCCACAAATCACTAGACTGGATCAAATGCAACTGGTCCAGAGAAAGATATTTAAATTGCACTAACTCTTCCCTCATAAGCTCCATGCAAAATATCACTGAAAGAAGGGATAAATATAGTCTTCCTAATATCCATTTAATAAGCCACAGCAGACAGTGTTCAAGTGTTCCCTTGTAACAACTGAAGGAAGTTCCCACATCCTAGCTTCATTAGACAGGACCATGCATCCAGAACCAGCTTCCCACCAGGCAGCTGTTTGCTTCTATTTTAATACTTCCAAATACGTTCCAAAATTCTGCATGTCTGACCAAAAAGCTATTGGGTAAATGGTCAGGGTGCCTAAAGCCAAAGCATATTTACTTCAAGCCGAGAAATATAATACATGAGAGAAGCACATCTAAACACCCCCCTTAAAATCTCATCTCATTTTCCTCTCCCCTTGTACCTCAAGAAACTGAGACTGCTGCTCCAGAAAGATTTTTGTGGAACTTCAGTTTTACTGCCTTCTTCAAGGGATATGGCAGAGACACGATGCAACAACTAGATCCCTGCAGGGGTTTTTTCCCACTGAAGCATAAGCCCAGTGACAAAAAAAAAAAAAAAAAAAAAAAAAAAAAAAAAAAAAAAAAAAAAAAAAAAAAGTGAAAACCTACAATTCTGCAAGGAGGGAATACTCCAAATAAAAAGGCCCGTAAGAAGCATGTGTTCCATTTGTCGACTGGGAGGACGAGGCAGGTGAAGCTGGCTTCGTTATTGGCACAGCATTCTTTGGAATAGAAGGCAACTGTTTCTTTGCTGAGGCTCGTAGAGGACTCGTTCGCAGCTCTCCACTCAACGTTTTCTCTTCAGCATCGGGTCTCTGTTTAAAAGAGAACCACGAGATTGCAGACCATATTTCATAAACATTTAATGTATGAACATATTTTAACAGTGGCTTAAACCCAACCTTGCTAATCACGAGTTTGGCCATATTCTGGGTTTCAGTGTTCTATTTCCTGGGGCTAGGGAGTTAGGGGTGGAGCGTCTTTGGGTGTTGTTTTTAAACAGACAATCAAACTTGGACTACAAGTACAAAAGTAATGAATGCTGGATAGGAAATCTGCAGATTAGGACAAAAGCTTAAGGAGGCTTACATTTATTTAGAAGCTGAAACCAGACAGTATGTAACATCAGCTTAGAAGTCAAGCTATTTCTAGCACACAGTGCATCAAGGTAAATCATTTCTTCTGACAGGCATTCTTGTGTTCTAGACTTTCAGAGTCTTTAAAAGTAGTGCAGTAAAGCGGAGATGAAATAAGAATTCTCTATAGAAAATCTCATGTATTTCACTTCCTGCCTGTGCTGAAGACACTAACATCCCACTTGGAACTGATCACATAGCCCATTCCAACTGTGAGAGAATCACCATTTGACAATGATATCCTAAGTTTAAATGGTTTTGCTACAGCAACCTTTCCATGCCTATGCTGTCTTTTTAAGAAATAAAACAAAACAAAAAAAAACTTTAAAAAATAAAACAAAAAATTTTTTCTGCTTCGTTGGTCATGACTACACTGCTAGTGAAGGCTGTACTATGTTCAGTCCTCAAAATCATTCTAGATTGTCAAGACAAACCTGCAGGCAACAGGCTTGTGATTATGGCTAGTTGCAGTGACTAAAGGCATGATTTAAGCTATCGTGTTTTGAAGTGCTTGAGACTCGGACTAGTGATAATACCAAGCCTCATCACAAGGTTATATAAGCGCTGAACACCGAGAAGCGATTAACCCAGGAACTACCACGTTTTTACCACTGCTACAACCTAAAGCAGCACTAGCACTATGAAGGCACAGTTCTGTCAATGCTCACTGCACATGGATACTTGTATAACCTCTACAAGAGGTTAAGACAGCAAACAAATCTACAAAACAAGTGTTTCTACCATTTGAACAAGTTCATTTCATCTTTCCTACTTAAAGATGCTTCAGATAAGAAATGTCAACAAATCCTGGAGCAGACTCCATCCCCAGGCACACTCCAGCTGATGCAGCCCAAAGCAAGCTTACATTTTTATTGAAGATGATCAGAATCCTCTGACAAAGCACACACTCCAACTACATTTGTAGATCAACTGATGCTCTTTTCCGACACTGCTACCACCCACCTCTCACTGCACATTAACACCTCATGGCAGCCATTTGTTACATACCTTGCGCACAGAACTTGTAGACATGCTCCACAAAGGGTTCATAACGTGTATTCCAACAAAGGGCTGCAGCTTCTCAGTGTCTTCAGACTGTCCTCAGGCCTCTCTGGTTTATTCCCTAAAAATACACAAAGTGAATATGCATCTCCAGATAAACAGGACTAAACATATGCATTCTCCAGATAAACATGAATAGGATTCAGACCGAATTCTGCAGCCAGCTTTATCATTCTGCAACTTGAGAAGAAAACTTCTTGTAGTTAAGACTGACAAAAGTTCAAATTGCCAAAGCTCTGTTACCTATTGGATTCCAGGACAATAATAGAGCTGTCTATGAAACAATTTTTTGCACATGAATCCCTGTCTTCTTTCTTCTAGAAAGACACTCTGGATTCTGCATGCCAAGTTTTGTCAAAAGAGACCATCTACTGGCACAGCAGAGTCAAGAAAGATCCTCCACACACACAAATATTAAGAACTTATCGCTTCAGCAGTTCAGTCCAGCACTGGGACAGCACTACAATGGTCAGTGTTCCAGTTTGAAGAAAACCTCTGCCATTCCCGGTGACAGAGCTGATCCTCCCATTGAGCTTGCATCACGTATGCGTCATTTTGTTTTCAGCTGTGTTGGAACACCACCAGGAACAGACAAAGCCACTGAACAGTGAAGTTTTTCTGGAGCTTATTTCATGGTTTCATGACGAGCACTACGGCTTAGTGCTCTTCAGATCAGCACTTCAATAACAAGGGCTTTAGCAGTATTTGGAGTTTCAGTGTGTCATTTACTGTATGTCGCCTTGTTTTTCTCTCTCCCCCCCTTTTTTTTTTAGTAAGTCTTGCTATTGTTTGTGCAAGAACTCTCCTCTAAAGCTCCACTTGTCTGGCACAGCCTATTTCCTCCACTCTTTTTCCTCCAGTTCTCCCAGTTTCCCTCCCCTTTCCCAAGTACTCCCCCATTTCTGGCTAAATTAACTAAGGTTTTGAGGCATTTCACTTTACTCAATTTCTTCAACAGAGAGTTGTACAGCATTAACCAAGGCAATTCATAGGCCGTGAGAGAAACAGAGAATGGCACAGGCTTCTGTTGTGGTCCACTCCACAGTTTTCTACAGTAAGCAAGGCACCACCTGTTCACCTATTGCTTTGATTGGTTTACAGAGAAAATGGTAACATGATCAAAAATCTTCCTAAAAGAAAAACAAATGCCAATCTTGTTAAAAGAAAAAAATATTCCAGACGATTTATCCAAAGAAATTCTAGCAATGGTAAATTTTTAAAAGGAATGTTGATATCAAATCTCAGTGCTCTACACTGTAGAGCAGCCAAGCATTCAAAATATGCAAGTGCCATTCAGAAAAGTGATAAAAATTAATTCATTTCCCCACCCCAAAATCATCTCAAACATTCCAGTACACATGATCACTCCAGATATTTTTCCTCTTCAGAAGCCAGAGAGTCTCACATCGTTCTGAGTCACTGAAAACAGAAAGTCAAAGCACAGCTACTTTACTGGGGCATGCCCTACGCTAGCAGGAAGAAGGTATTTTCACTTTTCCCCACCTCCTGTCTGGAATGCAGCGCCATGCCAGAGGGCTGTGCCAGAGGCCTTGTCTCTTCCATGAAACCCAGCCAGGCTAAGACAGCACAACACAAGGCTAGGAAGGTACAAGACGTTTCCTCGGCAAACTTCAGAGTAACCAGAGTGCGGAGGAACCGATGCACAAAGAAAGCACCTGAACACAATGGCATTACTCCAGAACCAGAGATCTGAGATGCAAGAACTGAGCAGGACAAACAACGATGTACGTATGTAAAAACCACCTAGCCTATTAGCAGTAAAGCAGGGAACTGATCTAGAAGCTCCATAACCGAGGCAAGATGGAGTTCATCACTGACTGCACCTCTCAGAAAGCAGCTACACATCTCAGTACACTTCCAGCTTTGTTGAAAAGCTTTTCATTAAAGAGATGTCTGTTTACTGCTATTAAGAGGAGTTTATCTCTCCAAGTAAAACATTATTTTAGATCTCGTTAAACTACAGAATAACTTCCTGAGGTTCTCTTGCACAGAGATCTTTTATGCCAGGAGTAAGTTATGTATGGTGTTGTCTTAAACTTACTATTAAACTGTCTCCAGTCTCATTCACCTGCTAAAATACTATTTATGATGGGGTACTAACGACCTCAGAGTACCAGCTTCCCAGACAAGAGTAATTTAGAAAGCCTTTCAAAATATTTTAAGAGTTTATTTCTAATTACACTCACCGCTTCTAGCTATGCTGGAGAATGGTATCAGTACAGGAAACTTTCCTGTGACTGCATATGCTCTCTAGTACCTTCACCCCATAATTTAGTACTCCACATTAATCACAAGGATAATTTTAAAAAGAAAAAAATTTTTAAATTATCAAGTAACAGCACATTTAATTAGACTCCTACTTCTCACTATGGCAAAGGTCTACAAGAGTCTAGGAGAGCCAAGCCCCAATATCATGAAGTGGAATTTCTAGGCAGTTTAATCATTCAGTCTTACACTTGTTACTACACGGTAGCAACCACTACAGCGTCTTACAGCGCCGTAACTACTGGAACCATCAGCTTCCCAAAAGAACCCAATACACTCTCCTTATTTCATGAAGAGGAGATAAATACATTCAAAACCAAGGCCCTGACTCCATTCATACTGTCATTATTTACAGTGCCTCATCTAAGACGAGGCTTAACAGCATGCTGCTCAGTAGTACGCTCTACTGATTTCTGCTACTTCAAGAACAGAAAGTAACGGCAACCCTCCTAGGCAGTCCTCCTCCCACGGGATTTTTACAGGTATCTTCTTCTCCGGTGTTTTTCTTCTAGCAAAACAGCAATTAAAAAAACCCCCCACACAATACAGACTTGTGAAGAAACACAGTTCCAAATGCTGCTGCTTGGAAAGGCCTTTCAGCTTCTGCAGAGCACTGTGTTACTGAGGTCCTGCCACACCTGGTCCAGGAGAGCCCCCTGCGACCAAGCATAACTTCATGCGGACCTACACAACACATGACAGCAGTCAGAGCAAGTGCAAACCCTGCAGTACTTCACCATCGCTCTGAAATTCTTTGGAAAACAAAGTTATCGCTAGTGAAAACCAAAATTAGAAGTGCTTTACTTCTGCACCTTTTCCTCCTGTACCCTGGGTATTCTCATTATAGATTACTGCTATTATTTATAGCTACTGTCGTATCACATGCCATAAGTTTCCTTTTGTCATCAGCAGAGCCCTTAGATTAAATACAAGACTACACCAGTTGGACAAAAACTTCACCTGCCTGAAGTTGAGCACTTTTTTTATTCCCTACCTAAAAAGGAAGGGAACCACTCTAACCCCTGGGAATGAAGAGCGCTGATTGGGCACAGCATTACAGAACAATGCACAGTGACTACAACGCTATTACACATTTGTCCAGCAACTGCAACTGTCAGTTTACACTGGGACTAATTCCTCCTCAGCACACCAACTCCCGATCTTCTCAGGATCCAAGGACTTCAGTAGCACATGCCTTAATCCACTGGACAACAAGGGAGTTGCTGAAGGAATGCTGCAGGTGAACCGGAACACTGACCAGTCGAGCCTGTTTGCCAGCTCCTCCTCCACAGGTGGATTACACCTTCCGTCCCCTGCTGCTGTGACTCCAGCTCTCCAACACGCTTGCCAAGCAAATCCTAATCTACACAAGCGAAAGACCGGTCGAGCCTGTTTGCCAGCTCCTCCTCCACAGGTGGATTACACCTTCCGTCCCCTGCTGCTGTGACTCCAGCTCTCCAACACGCTTGCCAAGCAAATCCTAATCTACACAAGCGAAACCAGCTCTTACACCACAGCTAACAGTTTAAAAGACACAAGAGGATGACCTGCCAAGTTTCATCGGACAGCTGGGTGTCCAGAGGGGGCTGTCACCTGGAGCACTGGTGGGTCACAGCAGGGAAAAACACAGTTCTGGGCAGTCCTGAGGGGGGCGAAGCCTCCCGTAGCAGTCCCCGGCGGTGCTTCGCGTGGAGGCCTCGGCTGTGCCTGGCACCGCGGAACGACGCCGCCTGCAAAGGCGTGGAAGGAGGCCA
>NW_010425834.1:8473-9464 GCF_000710305.1 Buceros rhinoceros silvestris | reverse complement strand
GGTGGGGGACGCAGCCGGGCAGCCGCTGGGCCCGAGGGGGGGAGGGTCCCCGGGAGCTGAGCAGCTTCCCCGGAGAGAGAGCTGCGTGGAGTGGGCTCCGTGCCGCGGGTGGGGCTGCAGGGAGGCTTCATGCGGGATGGCATCCCCGCAAAACCTGACCCAGCTGTTTTGTTTGGATAATTCCGCAGGGCTGTTCACGGCAATAAATAATCAGGCGATAATCAGATGGGGAGGCTGTCTCGGGGAGAGGTGGTGGCTGTCCCCAGCGCTGGCCGGGTGGCCAGATGCCACAGAGCTCACCAGCAGGTCCCTGTGGGCTCTGCCTCTTCCTCAGGACCCCCAGCCCAGCTGGCCCGCTGACCGGGGGAGACAGTTTTGCTGGTGTCTTGATTTGTTACTAGTCAGTAGGTGCCCTTAGAGGGAACCAGAGCTTCTGGGCTTACCTGGTGTGGCTAGTGACTCTCTATCTCGATTTGAGAAGTGCCTTGGGATCTGCGTGGGGAGCTGGTGGTTGTTATTGCGACACTGAACATGATGACTTCCTCCACCTGGGGAAGGTTGGGCTGATTTGCCTTCCCTTCCCACCCGCTCCCTCCCAGTCCCGTCTGCGGCTGGGTGGAGAAGGAACTGGAACCCTGGCTGGATTCTCTGCTTTCCGTGTTGCCTCCAGACCAATCACTGGGGCTTCGTCTAGGAGGATGTTACTGAGCAGCTGGTTCTTGTGTCATCGAGAGCATCAATCTGGAAAAACCTGAAAAAAAATTCCGCTTGGTAAATAAACAGCAAGTTGGAAGCTCTGCCGGGAAGGGAGCGGGCAGGTGACTGCCTCAGTTCTTGGCTTGCTGAGGATCTCTCCGTGACAGGCCAACGTTCACTGGTGTCCGGTGCCTGCGGGCAGGGTTGGTGCCTCAGCCCTTGCTGCCGGCTTCCTGCATGCCGAGCCCGGTACTGGCAGGTGGGCTAAATTTTGGGGTGGGTTAGCAGGCCCGGA
>NW_010425834.1:7429-8315 GCF_000710305.1 Buceros rhinoceros silvestris | reverse complement strand
GTGGTGCCCCACCACTGCAGAGCACTGCCCAGGGTGTGGCTGAGCAGGTAGATGTTCTCCACGGGCTGGAGGGAGATGGGCCCTGCCGTGGCAGGATCTGTTCCACCATGGAGAGGTGTGCTGGGCGCTGCCCAAGGGCCTGGGGAGCTCTCTCTCTGTTCAGTTGTCCGGGCTGGAGGCTGCTCTGAGCCTCTGGCTGCATGAGGTAGCTGCTGTGAGCAGTCCCTGCTCAGCTTCTCGGAAGCTCTCCCCAGCCCAGCGGAGCTGGGACAGCTTCTCGGAAGCTCTCCCCAGCCCAGCGGTGCTGGGACAGCCCGTGAGCTGCCGCTGGCCATCACTGCAGCAGGCTCCAGGAGCCAACAGCACCTGCTGGGCGTAAGGATAATGAGGCTGATTTTGGAGAAGTCACCGGGCACAGAAGTCAGCGTGATGACTTCCCTACCACGGTGGCCTGTCACAGCAGTGTCCTAGCAGCTTGGCATTGGGAGCCTTCACCCTTGTAGCTCCCCTGGGAGCTGAGAGCCGGGGAAGCTGACGCAGGGCAGGAAGCACCTTGCCCAGGAGGTCTGGTGGCCCCAGACACCGCCTCCTCCCAGCCCAGCGCGTGCCTTTGCTGCGAGGCTGGCATTGCTGGTGGCGCTGGTGGGAGGGAGGGAGGTTTGTAGGGAGCTGATATGGTCTGGGCAGTTGCCCAGGGCAGGTAAATGTTTAGAACACCCTGAGGTGTCTGCTCCCTCCTGGGCTCTTGCTCTGGCTGGCAGACGCTGGGCTCGTGGTCCGCAGGGGCAGAGGGGCTTGGGGAGGGAGGAGGCCATCCTGGATCTCGTGGTGGCGACCCCTCCTGCTCTTTGCCTGAGGAGAACTGACCCAGCTCACTGGCAAGGGC
>NW_010425834.1:6596-7344 GCF_000710305.1 Buceros rhinoceros silvestris | reverse complement strand
ACGGGCAGGGTCCTGTTTTAGCCCCTGCATTGTCAGCTCAGGTGCGCAGAGCTCAGCTCAGGGAGCACCTTCTTATCTCAGGTTCAACTTGGCTCAACCTGCTGCGTCCAAGAAACATCAGCAAAGATGCTTTTCACACGCTGTTTCTGCCCTGAAGGTCTTCCCAGAGGAGCTCCTGGCTTTGATCTGGGATTCTGCCCATTGGAGCTACCCTTGATTTGGGGCTGATCCTCAGCTTCCCAAGCTGGATGAGCTAGAGGTCTGGTAGGAGAACACGCCTGTGGCTGCACCGCCCTTGCTGGGTTCCTTCCAGGTGGATACAGGTGTATAAAACCACGGACTGGTGGCAAAAAAGGCGATAGTGAAGACACCGTGTTCAGTGCTGTGCTGGAGACCCGTCTGCGCCGGAGCACTTGCTGGCAGCAGAAGCAGAATCTTGAGATGGACCAGAAGGAGGATTTTTCCCGTGACACGGTGGCTTCTTTCTGCAGCGACACAAAGTGACGGGCTGCGCAAGGTGCTTGTATGGCATTGCCTGCTGCTCCGGGAGCCTGAGTCCGGCTCCTGCTGCAGAACCAGAGCAAACGTGGCAGCACAGGCAGCCCCAGTGCGGGGCAACTCTCCCAGACCTCGCTGCCTCCAGGGTGAAGGGTGGCTCCAGCAGCCACCGTTGCCCTCTCTTGCCCCGGATCCCTCTTCTGTTGTGCCCTCCAGCTGAGATTTGTGAGGCAGTGATGTGCCCGCCCAG
>NW_010425834.1:5967-6495 GCF_000710305.1 Buceros rhinoceros silvestris | reverse complement strand
CCCTCCAGCGGAGATTTGTGAGGCAGTGATGTGCCAGCCCAGATGACGCTACACACCCTCTCCCAGCCTCGCAGCCCTTCGCGCCAGTGCAGCAGGGAACCGGCTCTGGTGCCTGGGAGCCAGCGCGTGCCCAACCTGTTGCAGAAGGACAAGGCAGTAGTGCCTGGCAGATACGTGGAGACCAGTTCCGAGGAGGAGATGTTTGCCCCAGCTGCCTCACTGCCCACCTGCGCTTACCTGCCTCCCCGCTCCTCCTGCCAGGCTGGAAAGAAACTGGAGGAAGAGTGGGGCGAGCTGCCAGAGGGGCCAGGCACAAGGCAGGCTCCGCTGGGCAGAGCGAGGGACCAGGGCAAGCAGGCTGGCTGCACGGGCACGTCTGGGGAAGGTGCTGGCTGCATCCCTGTCCTCCTGATGCTGCGGTTTGGCCAGGAGCAGCATCGGAGCTGGCCTGGCCGTGGCCGCAGGGCTGTGTTCCTGGCGAGTTCGCCAGGACGGGCGGCGCAGGGCTTGTGCTGCCGGTAACGTGGG
>NW_010425834.1:5347-5862 GCF_000710305.1 Buceros rhinoceros silvestris | reverse complement strand
TTGGCCTTCCTTTACCTTGGGTACCCGGCCCTTACCTGCTGCAGCACAAGGTCAGCCCAGGCATTGTCTGACCCAGCCCCAAACCTGCCAGCAGGGCTCAATCTGCAAAAATAGGTTATGTGTGGATTTGCACTGGCATCATGTGTCTGTAGCAATCAGTCTTTTGTGAGGTCGGATGTTGGGATTTTAATAAAAATTTGGAAAAGTGACAGCCTGATTTACTCAGGGGGACATCTGCATGGCCCGGCCCAGCCCCAAGCAGGAGCTGCCTTCAGGAGGAGTCGGTTCCTGGCAGAGCCTGTGCCACCTCAGCGGGAGGGAGCCAGGGGTCCCACGAGGACTGGCTGAGGGCCACCAATGTCACTGAGATGGCATTGCCTGGGAGCTGCCTGCGTTTCGCAGGGGGCGATGCCGAGGGCTGCTGCCAGCCTGGCACAAGCAAGTCTGTGGCTCCTGAAGACTGCCCCGCCCACACCAAGACGGGCGCAGACGCTCAGGCCAGGGCTTTGCGGAGC
>NW_010425834.1:4077-5205 GCF_000710305.1 Buceros rhinoceros silvestris | reverse complement strand
GCCCCAGCCCCCCCCTGCCATGTCCCCACAGGCCCCTGTGGAGAGTCCCCGCGCAGGGGCTGTGGCGAGGTTTTTGCTGCAAGCGGCTGGCGGCCTCACGTTGTCCTCTGTTACAGGTGGTGATGCTAAGGCTGCTGGCCAGTCCCAGGGAGACGGCAGCCATCCAGGGGCTGGGGGCACTCGGAGGCATCAGAGGGGACGTGCAGAGCACCGGAGACACACCATCACCAACGGCGTGGACTTCAGCGTGGTAAGGGGACGGCCCTGCCGTGGGCTTGGCGAAGGGGCCCGTGGTCGCTGGGAGAAGGTGGCTTGCAGGAGGTCCCTCTCTGCTGACAGCAGCGCTGTGCCGTGGCTTCCCCCTGCACGTGTGAGCTGGGGGGTGTCGGGCAGCGCCCGGTGTTCTGGGTCCAAAGCTCTGTTGATGTTGTGGGGGTCCTGTTCTCCTTTCTGAGGTGCTCTCTGTCCACGGTCACGCTGGGCAGGGAGGAGGCACGTGTTCCCCTGCCTTCCCCCGGAGCGGGGTCACCCCACGGAGGCAGCCTTTGACTGCCCGGGTGCCCCCCACAGTGTTTCACTCTGCTGGGGGCAAAAGCTTGGGCAGGGAAAAGCAAACCTGTAGGTGTATGAGGGTCTTTCGGCCTTCCGAGCACCCCAGCAAAGGTCAGGTATGCTCCATGGTTCTGGGCTGGGTGCACGGCCAGATGTTCTCTGTAGGTCAGGGCTCAAGCGTGCTGATCCTGCCGGCTCCCAGGAGATTTTTTTGCCAGTAATGCAGAGAAATCAGTGTTTAATTCAGCTGGGCAGCCCAGGACGGAGGGATCTGGTCCCCTCTGTCCATCCCCAAGGGGAGGGTTGGCTCAGAATGCCTGGGTGAAGGGATCTGTGCTGCTCCCAGGTGGGATGGAGGAGCTGCCTGGGCATGTTGCCCGCAAGCTCAAGCTGAGTTTTCCTGGGAAGAGAGCCAGGGCCCAGCCTGCGGGATGACTGAGTGTGGGACAAGCTCTGGCTGGTGTCAGAGGTGCTGCCAAGGCTGTGACTGTCACCTCCACGCTTCCACTCCTTGCGCCCCGGTGTCACCCAGCTCGCCGAGCCCAGCGGGGCTGGCTGGCGGCGCGGGCGGCAGCG
>NW_010425834.1:436-3914 GCF_000710305.1 Buceros rhinoceros silvestris | reverse complement strand
GTGACTTCACATGCTCGATGCCTGGCCTGGGGAGGGGGGGTTGTGCACGCAGGGCTTGCAGCCACGCAAGGGGTTGGGGTGCTTTCAGGCTCAGGGGTCTCTGCTGAGCAGTGCTGGCAAGAGGCGTGTGTCTGGGGATGGGGGTCTCTGGTTCTCCTGGGAGCTGCTGTTTCAAAGAGGGGAAGGTCCCTCCTGCCCTGGCCAGGCTTTTCCCAGTGCCTGCAGCTCCAGCGCAGAGCCCATCACTGCTGTGAGAGCACGGTCCTGCCTGGTACTGGCGAGAAAGGGCCGGTGGACAAGCTTGGTCACGAGTATTCTTGCTCTGGGCTTCTGTTGCCCCTTGCCTCAGTTTCCCCAAGTTGTTATGGAGGCAGTGTGAGGGGGGGTCTTCTGCCTTCCTCCCCATGGACCTAAGTGTTTCAGTGCTTTCGCTTGCTGCTGCCCCCAGAGCAGGGGTGTCTGTCCCGGTCCCTTCCCTGGCAGCCAGCCGGAGCCTTGGGCACTGATCCTGCCTCTGAGCACACGGAGATGGTTGGAGGCGGTGTGAGTCCAGCAAGGACCTAATCCCCTGCTGTCACCTCCCCCCTGATGTGGCGATTAGATTAATTCACTGAAGTGGGGGTGAGGGAGCACTGATTCCATCCTGCATCCCGGGGTGCTCCGGGACCGCTTCGCCCCACAAGGGGAGCGGAGGTGTGGGGCCGAGCTGCAGCCCCAGGACTTGGCACCACCGCGGCTGCTGTCTGCTCAGCTGGTGGTTATCCGCCAGTCCAGCATCGATCGGCCTGATTTCCCCATGGCCACGGGGGGTGGCGGAGATAAGACCTTCTGCAGGAGGCTGAGCGCTTGCATTTGTGGGCGGATCAGGGTCCGGCACCGTCCCCTCCCCTTCTACCCCAGGCAGCACCAGTCTGGTCCAGTGCTCTGTCTGCCTCCTGGCCCAGAAGCTGCCTCTGCCCCCAGAGCATCCCGTCCTTAGCAAGATGCCATCTGTCCCTGCGCCCGGCAGCGCTGGGGATGTCCCACTGCTCTGTGGGATGCTGCCTCTTCCTGTGGTGGCAGCGCTGGCCAGCAAACCCAGTGGGACCAGGGCAGGCCAGGCGGTCAGGGGCTGCAGCCCGAGCTGGGTGGGGGTCCTTGCCACATACAGCACCTTCTTCATACCCCCCAGCAACAGCCTGTGCAGCACCAAGGCTCTGCGCTTCTTCCTGTGGGTATGTCCCCTTTGGTCCTTCTGTCCATTTGAGCATGTCGGGGGGTCTGTCAGGTCCGTCAAGTTGCCAACGGCATTTCCAGGAGCACCGGGAGCAAGAGCAGCCCTGGCGTAAAGGGAGTGTGCTGGGGGTGGCTGGGAGGCTCTGGGGCTTGCAGTGGGGACGGGGAAGCACTTGTGGCCTCCAGGTCTTGATATGGTCGTGTCCCTGGGTCTGTTCAGGGTCACTTCAGAGCTGAATCAACCCTCGCCAGATGCTCTCCAGAGCAGCAGCAGAAGTTTCTGAGCATCCAACAGCTTCTGGGTGATCGAGGTGCCTGGAGGAGACTCTGCTGGAGCCCCCTTGGTGCCGTGGGCGGTGGAGGCCTGGTTGTGTTGTGGCAGAGGAGGCAGAGGCAGCAGGACAGGATCCTCGTGCTCCTGGCGTGGAGATGGGGTGCAGGAGCCAGCCCATACGGCTGAGGAGAGGGAGGGTGGGAGCTCTGGGCTCAGTGGGTGAGGGCTGGTGGATTGCTGCCCCAGTCGCTCTGTTCCCCAGGGATGTCCCCTCCTCTCTCACCATCTCTGTGATTGCCCACGGCAGCGCGGTGCTGAGGGGCAGCAGGAGAAGATGGCAGCAGAGCAGGGGACCCTGTGTCCCTGGGGCACAGCCCCCTGCTCCAGCACCGCTGTCAATGTTGGGGCTGAGCCCCCTGCCCTGCAGCAGCCTGGGCTGGGCCACAGCCCGGCACAGGGTCCTGCCCTGCTTGTCTCAGGGGGCTGGTCTGGGGACGGGAGCCCTGGGCACCCTTGCAGCAGCTCTCCAGGTCCCCACGGACCTCTCCAGATGATGCTGGTGCTTGAACCGGAGAGACCGGCAGAGGCCCTCAGCAGAAAGGTAGCAGCGCTCTGCTGAGCTTGGCGGTGCCTCGGGGAGGGGTAAAGCAGAGCTGGGAGCAGAGTGCTGGGGAAACTGGGCTGTGGGTTTTCTCCCACTCCCCGTTGGCACGTTAAGCTCGGCTGCTCACTGCTCACCAAAGGCACGTGTTTGTGCTGCTGGCTGATGCTCGCAGCCTCGGCGGGGTCTGGGGAGCGGTGGCAGACCCTATTCTTGCTGTGTCCCCACATAAATATGAGGTGGAGAAACTGGCTTCTGCGGGGGGAGCAGGAGGTTGGCGGTGGCCTGACCTGCAGGTCCTTCACCGGCTTTGGTTGGTCTCTCGAACTGGAGAACTCTTCCTCCAGAGCAGCATCAGGCAGCAGCCATCATCCCGCTCCTCTGGGGCGTTTTGTGGGGAGAGAGGCTGAGACCCCTTGCCCATATCACCCCTCCGTGCCTGGTGAAGAAACCAGCTCCTGGGGCTTGGCAAGGCCTCGGTGGGGAGGGGGTGACACCTCTGTGCACTCTGTCCTGCAGCTGAAGCACATGAAGGAGCTGGAACAGGAGAAGGATTTCCTGCTGCAGGGTCTGGAGCTGGTAGAGCGCGCCCGGGAGTGGTACCACCAGCACATCCAGCTCATGCAGGAACGCCAGAGGCTCCTGGGGAAGAACAAAACCAGTGCTGTGAGTCTGGGGCTTGGTCTTGGGGTGCTCCTCTGCTTAGGAGGGCCTGGGACTGCTCTGTGGGTTTGGAGAACTGGGCTGGGATTTGTCTGGACCTGGAGCCAGCCCCACAGTAACCCTCAGCCTCTTCTTCCTCCCTGACCCCAGGAATTCCTCCCTGAGGGTGGCCAGAGCCACCTGGGGCGCCTGGTCCCCAAGCTGCAGGAGGTGAACCGCTGCCTGGGTGACCTCCTTTCCACCGCCGGCAAGGTGAGAGCAGCAGATGAGCAGCTTGGAGCTGGTTGTGTGCGCTTGGGACCCATCCTGCCCGCCTCACACTGGTGGCCGGGCTGACATCGGAGCTGCCAGAGCTTCCCTGGGCTCTGGGGAGGTGACTTGGCTCCGTGGGCAAGATGGTGGGGGATGGCCAAGAGGACAGCGCAGCTGGTCCCGAGCTGGGCTGGGGGATGCTCAAGGCATTTGGGGAACAAAAGGAGATCCCCAGAAAGGTGTCAAGTGACTAAGGAAAGTATCCTGCTGAGGTGCTGAGTCAACCGCTCGGAGCTGGCGGTCCCACCGGTCTCCTGGCAGGAGCCAGGCACGCTGGCAGCAATGCTTCCCTCTGCCTGCCCAGAGCCCCTGCGACAGCCCATGCTGGGGGGGGTCTTTCCCCCATGCTGGGGGGGGTCTTTCCCCCATGCTGGGGGGGGTCTTTCCCCCATGCTGGGGGGGGTCTTTCCCCC
>NW_010425834.1:0-292 GCF_000710305.1 Buceros rhinoceros silvestris | reverse complement strand
TCTCCTCCCGGCCCCTTATCTTCTCCCCAGTCAGCAAACCCCTCCTCAGCTCTGAGCAGGCAGGTCCCTGCGGCATCCCCAGCCTCCGGGAGCTCCCAGCAAGCCATCAACATGCTGAAGGAGCAAAACCGGCTTCTCACCAAGGTGAGCGGAGTATGGGGGCAGGAGATCCCCACGGGGAGTGGCGGGGGAAGGAGTTCCAGGCAGTGGAAAGTGTTCCTTGAGGCTGGGCCAGCCTCAGTCATCCCAGAGAAGGGCGTGTGGACTGCACCTGGAGACCCTGCATCGTGCA
>NW_010425833.1:0-8268 GCF_000710305.1 Buceros rhinoceros silvestris | reverse complement strand
ACTTGACTAGCGAAATGGCTGCCACAGATAGTGCGGCAGCAGGAAAAGTATGATCAGGCCAAAATCCTTTCCATGACCTTGATCATTGCTGTGATCATCCTAATCCCCAAAGGGTATGGTAACGATGCACAGCACAAGCCCACTACAGCCTAGGTCTGTTTCACTGATGAAGCATGTAAGCAGATTATTACTGGGCTGATCAGTGCTCTTGCCAATCAAAAAACTCTTGGTATTTTAGAGCAAAGCATAAAGAAATAAGATGAAATAAATACTGTATGGTGCTGGGCAGAGACAGAAATCCACCATTGTAGTCCAGGAAAGTGACCCTGGATTACTTTCTTTTCTTTCAAGGGGCCTTTAAGCTCTGGAATTCCATCCTGGGAAACTTTCAAAGGATACAGTATTCAAAGGAGGAAAGAAAAAATAAAATACATTTATGGGGCTGGCATTAGGGGCAAAGTAGGTCTGCCTGGGGTAGGAGACTGTCAGCAGTGGCAAGGGACCTAGGGACATACTCCATACCTGATCTGCGCCTGAGCTCTGGTCAGCTGGGTGACGTGTCTGCCAGAGAGAGATGTTATTGTGGAATTGGTTCACCTTTGGAAACAGTGGCTGCCATCTCACTCCTCAGGCCCTCAGTAGTGCTGGGCTCTTTTCTGTTCCTTTGGTCCTGGTGTGCCCATTTAGTGCCTGCTCATGGCTGCTTGCCACGCTCAGCCCCTCAGTCTAAGGGGAAGACTGAGATGGTGAAGAGACACGGCAATAACTATATTGCCCCTATTTCTGAGCAGAGTTGAGCCTACCCTAGGCTCATATAGATTTTCTTCATAAACATGTTTACCTTCATTCTGAAAAATATTAACCCTATTACAATTTTTATCAAAAGGAAAATGGAGGACTGACTGGAATTGCTCTATTTGAAAACGTACAGGATGCAGATGTAACCTGCTGGCCCAGCGCTAGTTACTAGCCAGACTCCACTGAAAACACCAAGGTTCATGCAGGGAGAGGGGCCTCTTTCAGAGAACAAACAGCTTGAGAAGTTGAACTTAGATCCTATCCTTTCATTGGAGGGAAAACCCCCACAACCCAAACTATGTATGCTGATTTGAGTAGCCTGATGGGCTTATTCGGCCCTCAGTAGTGTGAATTGTTCCACCAGGTAAAAAGTCTAAGACCTGAAGGATAATTTCAAGCTGGAGCCCAGAACACGTGATGGGAAATGAGATTCAGCTGCCTCTGAGCAGCATGTTAAAAAGTGAGGAAGTTCTCTACATGCAGGCAGAGTGCTCTTCAGAAACAGTGATATTACCTCTTTGGCCTGCATTATTTTGTTTGTTTGCTGCTTGTGAGACTGCACAGAGGAAAATGCATGGAAGAAAATGCCATTAAAGATTTGGAAATACTGTCTTGTGTTAAGTTAAAAAGTTCTGTGAATGGATCTCTGTATATTTTTTTTCCCTTCTGGCTTGGAGATAAAAATCAGAGAGATGGCATTCCTTACCTACTCTTACAAACATAAACATAAATGTAACTTTACTCAGATGAAAAATCCTAATAAAAGTGAAAAATGGATGGTCTGCTTGGTTATTAGAATTTCTTTTATAAATACTTACAGTATTGGAGATGAAAAGTGCAGCTGCTATTGTGACCACAGAGGCAGGCAGATAATTCTCAAAATAATTAAAATTTAGTTTCTTTCTGCTTGGGGACTACTTGTAAACTGTTCTAAAATTAGTATTTGTAAAATCATATACACAGTATCTGCAAGGTGGGGGAAAGGGTTTTAGCTAGGTTCATGAACAAGAGGTCCACAGACAAAAAAGAGTGGGTATACAGTCCCTAATATCTTTAATATGACAATTCTGAATGCTGGGAACACAGACAGTGGCCATGTCTGCATGCTCTTTCTGAATAGTGTTTCAGAGGATCTCAGGACCATGAGTGGGAAGGATCTCTGATGATTTCTAATTCAGCTGCTTGCTCCCCAGCAGGGTCAGCTCTGAGGTTTATCAGGTTTATTAGGGCTTTATCAAATTTGGTCTTGAAAAACCTCCAAAGATAGAGGCTGCACAACATCAATGGGCAACCTGTTCCACTTCTTGTCTGTTCCTGCGGTGAGAAATTAATTCCTTATCAAGACAAGCCCTTTCCTGGTACAGTTGATGCTCTTTGCCTCTCATCCTCCTACTGTCAGCCAGTGAAGAGCCTGGCTTTGTCTTCTCAATGCCTTCCACTGGAGGATGCTGTGAGGTCCCTCTAATGTAGTCTCTTCTCCAAGCTGAACAAGCCTTGAATAACACCAAGGAAACTTGCAGGTATTTATTCCTTTGAAAAGAAACTGTGACAAAGCCACCAGCAAAAATAAATAAATAAATAAACCCGAATAAATAAGCATACAAGAACGTAAATAATGTCCTGTGCATCAGCCCAGTCACTAAATTCTGTCACCCATCAAACTGCTGGTGCTCCCAAGGGAAAGGCTGCTGTTCAGAGAGACCTGGACAGGAGGAATGAGCCAACACTAACCTGATGAATCAAGGGCAGATGCACAGCCCTGTCCCTGGGAAGCAAGAGTCCCTTGCAACACTGGGGCAGGGACTCTGGGGAGCTGCCAGTCCCTGGGAGTTTCCTTGGTGTTGTTCACATTTTGAGAATGCTCCCCTGTTATGGAAAAGGAACACAGAGTTGCAATAAGTATTCCTATTCAGGCCCATTGTGACCTGTGGAACTTCTCAAGCCTGCTACCTGGATGGCTTTTCCTTTCTTCTCTCTGCTAGAGAGAAATCTTCCAGGCAATAGAAAACTTCCAAGCAAAGATCAGTTAACGTGCACCTTGGGTGTAAAGGTGCTAACTTGACCCTAGAGTCAAAATCTATCAAGAACAGCCTGATCTCATGGAGGAACAAGTGTGTTCTACTTCTCATGGCTAAAAGCTTGCATAGCATGGAGCTCCAATAGGATCCTCTGCCTGCCATTTCTGCTTCCCTCTTTTTCTCCAGCAGACCAGGAGTGTGCTGACTGGAGAGAAGGGATATTCATGTCTTCCATTTCATTAGGTACATGAGTTACAGGACTATTACAAATAAGTCATGGCGCTGGATGCTGACTGTGTGCTATCTGGGAGGGTCTCAGACCAGCAGGGAAAAGTAGACAGTAGTTTCTTGTTTAATGGACTCCTCATTACACATAGAATCAGTTTAGTTTTGGATATTTCTCCTTCAGAGATCACTCGTAGGTTGAATGTTACAATGGAGGAGGAGAAGAGTAAACAATCCCATCTTCCCGGTAATCTTTTTCTCACTGATACTCACTGATATGCCGATCTGCAATCAATGTCACCTAGTGCTGTCACAGGGTGACCTTCATGTATGCAGATAGATCAGAACTTGGACTCTTCACATTTTTCAGTATTAGAGCTCATCTGCATATATAAACGTTCACCCTGATGATTGCTCCCTGTCACATGATTGGACTGGCCTGCAGTTCTCAGTCTGCATCACTTGGCTCCTGTGGTTGATCTTCAGGGCTATCTTCAAGCAGAATGCCTATGAAATAAGGTTATAAAATGAAAGGTCCCTCTACATTCAACATGAATGTGTGACTGTTACGCCCAAAACACAAAGGAGTTTTGATTTCACTTTTGATTTTGAAAGGCAACTAGTAATTGAATAAGAAAAACAATTTTTAAAAATTGTAGCTGCTGGCAATTTAAGGGAGGAACAGACCTGTTCTCTTCCAGCTTGTCTCTGAATGCCCTTACTGCTCATTTGGTTCTCATTAGCAACTATTCTTGAAAGCTTGTCAGCTTCCAAAGCTGACCCCTAGCCATTGCACCTTCTCATTCGATGGGAATTAACCAGGTTTCCCCAGGGACAGTGAGAGCTGGACGGACTTTTTTTCATAAGCCTGGGCTTCTTGTGTGATGATACAGGCAGAGTATTAAATCCAAACGACTCAGCTGCAGCCTTTCTGACTATTAGGCAGGATCACCAGATTATGTGAGAACAGAACTGAAGTCACAGGTAGGGAGCTTCTTTCCTTTGAAAGGAAAAAAGAATTAAACATCTGCGATACACCTTTTAGAAAGCTAGAAACAAACGTGACTTTTCTAGTACATTTGCAAGGAATTGTATTAAACACACACTTTCAAGCAGACAACATAATGGCCTATTAGAGAAACACAATGTCACTTGTAGGTGGCTAGGAGTACAAAGTAGGAAGATGATAGCTTCTCTAAATGCTTTATGTAAATTGCAAGGCTGGGCGTTAACTGAAATGTTTTCTGGCTGAGTAGATACAAGTGCAGATAGATGGGGGCAGGAGAAGACAAGAAGGCTGTTTTCCCATCAATCCCTTAATCTTTATTCTGACTCAAGCATCCAAAATTTGTGGGTTCCTTCAGCTGTGAAAAGATACCAAGTGAACTTAAGGGCAAGTGTTTGTGTCTGTTTCTCTCTCCCTTTAAAGCAGTGCCTGGAATGCTATAATCTTGTTACCATCTGGGGGGAGAAAAAAAAAACCAACCCCCCAAATCAAACAGATTCTGTTTTCTGGTGTGTAGGGAGGAGGTTTTCAGTTGTTATATTCTGATGACACTATAGAAGATCAAGCATATCTATGAGCTGTGCTGCAAAATACCTTGTAGCTTGGGGATGTCTTTACTAATTTTGAAGGACTCAACTTGAAAAATCAGGAGTTATGTAGCTGTCATTGTGCAGTGCTCTGCACTGACTCATATTGCCGTGTTATTTAGGCAAACTACTCATCAAGAGTTAACTTGCTAAGTACATCACCTTAGCAACCGGAATATTAACATCCTACAGCAGCAAAGTATAGCCAGCTTATACTTTGGTTTCAGGCATAAGGGTTTGGGTTGGTGATATATGTGCTGTATTTCTGTGCAGGGTTGGGATAAAAAGTAATGGTAAAGCTAAAGAAGAACTAAATGTAATATTTATTGTGCATCTAATGCTTAGGCAGCCTTGGTGACTGGAGTGAATCCAAAGTAAAAAAAGTAAAAATAATACAGAGTCAGAATATACAGGCAGATCACTCCATGTTCTCTTTCCACTTCTTTGCCTTACCTTCTTTAATTTTACATTTTATTCCTTCTTGAGCAAAACATACATAAGATTTTTAGTACCCCGTATTTTTTTCCTGTCATTCATACATTTCATCCAATATTCAAAACATTGTATAGAGAATACTTTTAAAGCAACAAACATGTAACAATGCACATACCTGGCAGAACATAATAAAAGAGAATAAACAGAGCACTTAATATGACTGACAGAAAAATTCCAGGTCAGTTTGTAGGTGGCTCAGTATTTTTCTACATGTGAGTCCAAAGTAGTGAGAAAAAGACTATCAAATGCAAAGTTGCCATCCAGGACCACCCTGATTCATCTTGTGTTACTGCTTGCTGCATCTGTAGGTGCACTGTTCATTACTTCCTGAACTCCAGTGTGCCCTAAAACTATTTAAAATGACACACTGTCTGAACTTAGAACAGAACTACAGAGTTGTTTGCTTGGAAGAGACCTTTAAGTCCAGCTGTTAACCCAGTACTCCCAGGTCACCTCTAAGCCATGTGATTAAACACCACATCTATGTCTTTTAAATACCTTTAAAATACCTTCAGGGATGGTATTCTCTGGGCAGCCTGTTCCAGTGCTTAAAAACCCTTTCTGTAAGAATTTTTTTCCTAATATCAAACTTAAACATCCCCTTGTACAACTTGAGGACATTTCCTGTCATCCCATTGCTTGTTGCTTGGAAGAACAGACTGACACTGACCCCCACCTCACTACAACCTCCTGTCAGGTAGTTGTAGAGAGCAATAAGGTCTCCCCTGAGCCTCCTTTTCTCTAAACTAAACAATCCCAGTTGCCTCAGCCACTCCTCATAGGACTTGTTCTCTGCACCCTTCACCAGCTTCATTGCCCTTCTCTGGACACACTCCAGCACCTCAACATCCTTCTTGAAGGGAGGGGCCCAAAACTGGACACGGTACTCAAGGTGTGGCCTCACCACGCCAAGTCCAAGGGAACAATCACTTCCCTCCTCCTGGTGGCCACAGTATTCCTCAAACAAGGCAAGATGCTATTGGCCTTCTTGGCTACCTGGACATACTTCTGGTTCCTCAGCCTGTCAATCCAGCCTGTCCAGACCCCTCTGCAGAGCCTCCTGACCTTCAAGCAGATCAACACACCCACCTAACTTGGTGTCATCTGCAAACTTACTGAGGGTGCACTTGATCCCCTCATCCATATGATTGATGAAGATGTTAAAGAGAACGGGCCACAATACTGAGCCCTGAGGAACACCACTGTGACCGGCCACCAACTGGATTTAGCTCCATTCACTGCCACTCTCTGTGCCCAGCCATCCAGCCAGTTTTTATCCAGCAAAGAGTAGACTCACTCAAGCCATCAGCAGCCAGTTTCACGTAGAACATAACAACTTCATGCAGAACATGCAGCTGCATTCCAGTGCTGGGCAGACTGTTACTTCCAATGCAAGTGACCTGTTATTACCGTTTCCAGCTTTGGCGCAGAGATGTGAATGTGACTGACCTTCATTTGTGTAGGATGTAGAAAGCTACTTTTATGTCAAACTACTGTCTCTAATTTTGAATTCAGACACAAATCAAAATGAGGATGAGCAAACTCTACAGCACCCAAATGGCTGCTCTAAAGCCATGGGGAACAGCTCCATAGAACATCTCTGCTGATTAGCTGTCAGACAACTTTATGTTTCAGTTCTGGTTTTGCCTAGATATTCAGACCCGTGTTGTAAAAAACTCACTCTGGCATTATATTGTCAGAAAAAAAGCCTTCATTTGCCTCTTATGAAACAGCTCTTTATTTATACAGATTTTATACTTCTGGGCTGGAATCCCACTTCTAATTTCATTCAAGGAAAAAGAAAAATGTGAATTTAATTTTTTTTTTTTTTTTTTTTTACATTATTGCTTGTTGACTTCAGTCTTAGATGCAGAAGGTAAATCTTGAATTCTGTTTGAAGTCTGTCTTGGTGTATGTGATAGACACCTAAATAAAAAAAACTACTAAAAAAGTATTTTGTGTGTGATGTTTATGACATATATTTAAAGCTCTTTTGATGGCCTCTTTAATATTGTGTTCTGGTGATACCCACAGAACTCCAGGCAGTTTGGCAAACCTGTATAAGATCAATGAGGTGCAAATTTTCACACATAGAAGCAGATGGCAAAACAACTAGTAGTTCAGGGACAGAGGTATCAGGAAATTACAGCAGTGGCAGAAATTAAACACTTAGTGTCAGTGGCCCAGTTTCTTAAGTGATGCAAAGTTCTGTACATGATAGTCACTATATTCTGGAAAAAAAAGGAGGGAAAAGACTAAATATTGCATGTTACAATTACTCTTTAAAAAAAAAAAAACAAACCAAAAAACAACCCAAATCCAAACCCATCCCTACCTCAATCTAGATTTTGGTGTTTTTCCTTTTGAAACCTTTTGCCCTGCCATATTCTTTAAGTTTTTAACAAGTATGACTTGCCAGTTTGCTACTGGGAGACATAAGTTAGAATGAGGTACTCCTCATGGTGTATTAGAGAGGGAGTTTGATGGAGGAAGAAATTGCTGTGACTACCAACACAAAATGTCTGGAAATGAATGCAGCTGGGTCATAAGCTAAGAGTAAAGAAATGTTTCATACAGGTTTTCCGGCTCACCTGATAGTGATCTTAAATAAGGCATCTGTTATAACAAACATTTTATTCTGAAAGCAGCCTTGGCAAATCCTAAAGAAAGAGTTTAACTTTACTGTTTTCCTTTTGGTAGGGCTTTCTTCCAGAAGGGGAGAGGAGAGAACTTACTTCGAAGGTAAGAAAATTCCTCTCAAGCCCCTACTTTAAGTAGCCAGGCCCCAGCCCTAGCCATCATTTACTATTTTCTTTGCCTTAAAAACTTGTTTCTTGCCTCATTCCTGCATCTGCAGAAAGAAAAGAAGGGCCAAGTACTGTCCTGATCCCTGCAAGTGCACGTGGCATATGTGTACTTTTTCCATGTAGGGCAGAGTAGTGTCTGGTACCTGCTGATATACAACATCTGTGTTTCTGAAGCAGTGGCTCTGCTGACTTGTTTGACTTCTATGAAGTCAGGTACACTAGTGGAAATTTTCCTGGAAGAAAACCCTCCTGTTTTCATTCAAGTAAAAATAAAGGCTAGCGGAAAAAAAAATTTCTTTTTTTTTTTTTTGGGGGGGTGGGGGTAGGGTGGG
>NW_010425832.1:1822-2093 GCF_000710305.1 Buceros rhinoceros silvestris | reverse complement strand
CCCCCCTCCTCTCCCTGTGTCTGGGGGTCCCTGGCTGATCCTTGTGCCAGGCAACATGGCCCTGGTGACAGAGGAGGGCGATACTTGCATCTCCAGCTGGGGAGGGCGGGAGGCTGGCCGGGCCCTGACGCGTGGCCGTGCCGGGGTTTCCCCCTCAGCCGAGGAGGACGAGGACAAGGAGGATGACTTCCGAGCTCCGCTCTACAAGACGGTGGAGATCAAGGGCATCCAGGTGCGCATGAAGTGGTGCGCGACCTGCCGCTTCTACCGG
>NW_010425832.1:1146-1537 GCF_000710305.1 Buceros rhinoceros silvestris | reverse complement strand
AGACCAGGAGTGCGCCCCCCACTGTCCCTGGTGCAACAACTGCATCGGGCGGCGCAACTACCGATACTTCTTCCTCTTCCTGCTGTCGCTCACCACGCACATCATGGGGGTGTTTGGCTTCGGCCTGCTCTACGTCCTCTACCAGGTGGAGGAGCTCTCCGGCGTCCGCATGGCTGTCACGTATCCTCCACAGGGCTGCGAGTGGGGCCGGGGGGTTGGGACTGGGGGGTCAGCCGGGGGGCTGGGGACGGCGTGCCCTGGAGCCGGGCTGCGGCCCTTCCTTAGCTGGCTGCCTGTAGCATGGTGGTGATGTGTGTGGCCGGCTTGTTCTTCATCCCCGTCGCTGGCCTTACGGGGTTCCACGTGGTGCTCGTGGCGAGGGGCCGTACCA
>NW_010425832.1:598-911 GCF_000710305.1 Buceros rhinoceros silvestris | reverse complement strand
CCAGGCTGGATCGAGGCGTGGGATGGCCCTGGGCAGGCTGGGGGTAGGACATGGGGTGTCTGTGAGGGGAGGCTGAGAGCACCTCGGCTGTGCAGCCTGGGAGCAGGGGGGAGGTTCTTCTCTGCTGCTGTGGGAAGGACGGGGCTCTGGGCTTTTCTCGGTGTGGGGTGGTAGGAGGTGACGGGCAGAATTCAGAACAAGGCAACCTCCAGTTAGACACTGGGGAGAGGCTCTTCCCCCTCGTGGGTAGCTGACTGCTGAAACGAGGACCAGGAAAATGGGGAGCATCTCCAAGGATCTCTGGCAGTTGTCT
>NW_010425832.1:0-440 GCF_000710305.1 Buceros rhinoceros silvestris | reverse complement strand
GCCTGGCCTGTCCGGCCATACCGGAGACCCCCCGCTCCCTGCCCACCCCCACGCTGTGATGCTCCTCATCCGCAGGTGACGGGCAAGTTCCGTGGTGGTGTCAACCCCTTCACCAACGGTTGCTGTAAGAACGTCAGCCGGGTCCTCTGCAGCTCCCCGGCCCCCAGGTGAGCGGGCCCAGCACAGCGGTGCCCCCCAGCCCTGCGACAGCCGGGCAAACTGCCCCGGCCACGTTCCGGACCCTGACCCTCCTGCCCCCCTCCCCAGGTACCTCGGGCGCCCAAAGGCCGAGCAGACGGTGCTGGTGAGACCCCCCTTCCTGCGGCCTGAGGTGTCAGACGGTCAGATCACTGTCAAGATCATGGACAACGGTATCCAGACAGAGCTGAAGAGGACAAAGGTGAGGAGGGTGGGGATTAGCGCCCCCTGCGCTGGGGCCC
>NW_010425831.1:24091-24992 GCF_000710305.1 Buceros rhinoceros silvestris | reverse complement strand
ATTTATAATAATTAATATATAATAATAATAAATATATATTTAAAAGCCAAAGTGAATTTGCTCGCCCTTAGAAGTAATTAAGTACTCTATTGCCCAGTTTTTTAAAAAGTAATGGATAATTCTGTATGGGAATGCTGTTTATTTATCCTTACCTACAATTTAGAAGATTAAATATGAGTCTTCTAAGCTTGGCTGTGACAATATATTAACAAATGCTTTTTATTTTCTTTCCCTGTTTTATGAATGTTTCCACACTCTATGTCACTTCCTTGCACAGCTTCAGTCTAAGTAGTTTCCCACACAAAGTAAGTCTGAGCATACCCATAGTCTGAGCTGAACGGAGGAGTGGATCACTTTCAGCTCTCTGCAATTATTGCTCTTCCATACACTCAATGTAGCTCTCTGAGGAATTTAAAGTCCATTTCTTTAATTTCTTGTATGCTAATCAGGTCTGTTAAAGGCACAAGGCCATCACAGTTCTATCAATTTTCAACAATTTTGAAAATGCAATACTGGTGCTAGTCTCAACTTTGTAAAAAGAGCTAATGTTACTGCAGAAATCAGAAAAACACGTATGCTTGACAGGTCTGTACAGAGCAAGTGAGCAAGCAGTAAGCATCAGAATTTAATGGATGATGACAGCGTAATAGACAGCTTTTCGGTATATGCTATTCTTTCACCTCAGGTAAGAAAGGCTCTCTATGGCGACACATTGCTGAATAATGACAGCATGAAGAGACCTACCCATTTCCATTTAACTGTTGAAGAATAGATGAATGCAGTATGAACTGCCTGTTCATGCTCGAGTGTCTGGAATGGAAAAGGCAGTCTCGAAACAGAAGAAATGGCTAACTGAATCAGATTTTTGGTTTAAAAAAATCTGCTGTTAATTATACTCGTG
>NW_010425831.1:21125-23989 GCF_000710305.1 Buceros rhinoceros silvestris | reverse complement strand
TAAAAAACATTTTAAATCAAAAATCCTTGGCCTTATGAATTGATCTTGCTCACCATTTATGCTCCTTCTCAAGCCCAAGAAGGAAAGCTTCCTTGTCTCTTCATAAAACCCTTCAACAATTACCCTCCCCAATCAGTTTAATTTCACCAATGTGCTTTCACTCCTGGCTGTCAGCCCCACCTGAAGTTTACCCATTGCATTTACAGCACATTCCTGCATATGCCAGAGGTCCTGCTCTTATGAAAAAGGGAGGGGGGGGCTGGGGAAGAACAAGATATTTTACCAGGTTTCTCACCAAATTGACAAAACCAAAGGGTTAAATTCTCCTCCTGAAGTAGTTTCTAGCAATGAACTGGAAAGCCTGTAGAAGAGAAGATACACCGTTTTGCTGAGAGATGCCATAGTTCTTGCAGTGATTCCTTGGAGTCCATTTAACCATGTGTGGAGCTGCAGTTACTCAGGCTTCATTTGTGTGTAACAGAAAAGGAAAATGTCTCACTGTGATGAGAAGTCATCTATTCCTATCTTACCCCTCCTCTCTTCACTGTGGAAAAATATCCTGAGCCAGAGACAATGGAAGACTTCAGAGGGAGAAAGGGTTCAGGGGATGAGGCATTAGTCATTGTCTGTCTGTCTTTGTCACTATTGTCCCACCAAGGTCGAACACAGAGGGCAACACTAGGACCATTGGATTCCTGGAAAGTTCTGCCTATCAAACATCTCGCCAACCCCCATTTGCTCAGGTGTGTTCAGTGCTGATAACACAAGTGCAAGCGGCTCTGAAAACAAAAGGAGACCTCAGACTACTCATTCACTCAATCACAGGATTAGAAGAAAATTAATAGTGCCTAAGAACTTCTGATGACCTATAGGGTGTGAGGAAAGGAGGCTTCCTTATTAGAGAGTATTTTATCTTTCAGCTGAATAAGTATTTAGCAGTATCCACATAATGCTATCGCTAGCAAGTCTATTATTTGGCATGTTGTGGTCTCTCTTAACCAGGCTTAGCTGAATGTCGGTGATATAATTCACAGAGAAATATTTTTCCCCTGAAGTTCTCAACGCCTGTTGTTTACATTATCAGGTTTGACAAGCACAGGTGTATCTAAAGCCCATTTGCATTCAGAACTGAGCACTGAACATTTCAGCTTACAAGGCTCTTTTTTTCCCATGGTACAACTTGTACCGTATGTATAAACATGAATTTATTTACCTCGACTTCAGAGACTGCTTTTAAAAGCTTTTTTCTAGGACTCTGCAAAACTAATAAGGAGTTTTCTTCGTTCTTGCTAGTGATCAGAGAAGCAGATGCCGGAGGAAGCACATAAGATAAGGCAGATTAAAGAGATAAAGGTCTATCTCCCCACAAGCTCAGTGTATATCAAATCTCAAGGTCAATGTGTAGCGGACAAAAAAGAACATGTGGAAAGTCAGCCTCTGCCAAAGACAAGCTTTGAGCTGCGAGACCTGCATGTTACTTTGGTGATCTCGTTACTGTCCTGCTCAGAGTGCAGCCTGGTTCCCATCACCAGTGCAGCCTGCAATATCCTCAAAAGGTGTCACCCATGCCTGCCTTCGAGCATCTGCCCTCGCCAAGGGGCCAGGGCAAGACATCTTCTCCAAGGAATGCACGCACATGACATTAATAAACTGGTCACCTGAAAAGACTGTTCCTCTACATAAAAGCTACAGAAATAGCAGCTTTTCTGCAGAGAGCAAAAGCAACAGGAGTTAGTTCAGATGCTGACACTAAACCTGAGATATTCTTCTTTCCTAACCATATTCTTGGATGACCTAAAAAATTTAGACTTTTTGCTTTCATTTACAGTGTGGGGGTTTTATCCTATTTAAAAAAATATGTACTTCTGACAAATATTTTATAATGTAAATGGACTTCACCAGGCTGCGTATCCAAACTGGAGCTCCTTTTTTATTTCAGTTTGCCCACTAATGGTATTACTTGGGTCTCCAAGGATCTACTTTGTACTCTTAAGTCTTCCTTTTTCAATATCTTTATTTACACTGCAAGGTACCTCCAGGTCACATTGGATAAAAGAAAAAAAAGGAGGGGAAAGTTAAACCCACACATTTAGATGAAAAACTTTTAGACCATAAATTTGTTATTCGACATAAAGTACATGAACTTCTTTAAAAGATGGTTAATAAAATTTTTAGATTTTAATACATTGGTTGGTACAGTGCTGTCCCATTTTTTTATAATGAGTCTCACTCATTAATTTTACATTCTTGACTGTTGCAAAAGCCACATCTACATTAGTATTTTGTGCCAGTGCACTTTTATTTAAAACTCATTTGAAAGGTTTTTACAGATAACACTGTGAACAGATAACTGGGTTTTGTTGTCAACTTATGAATTTCACTGAAGTCTCACAGCGATGTTTTTTCCCATGTGTGAGCATCCTAATTCTCATTTTAATATCAGTTCCAGACTTCATGAAGAAGAGTTAAAAACAACAACTAAGCATAGTCTAAGTGTCCAGAAATCAGAAGTATTAAAACAAGTTTCAAACATTTTTAACTGGAATAGTGTGTATGCAAATAATAATACACTTAGATTTGCAAACTGAAGCATAGAAGGGATAGATAAACTTTATTGAATTACACAAGAATCATTAGGAGCATAAAAAACCCACGGTTTAGAAATTACCCCATTCCCCATTCCCAATAAATGCTTTCAAAACGACATGGGCTTTTTTTCCTAATTAATCTCACTTGACAGTAGGTCACCAGATTTTCGACTGATCACAGAATCCTCATGAAGGAAAAATAGATGCTACTGATGTATCTAAGGAAGACCTTATACTGGAAGACAAATACTGCCTATCGCTATTTCATCAGCAGGA
>NW_010425831.1:15214-21032 GCF_000710305.1 Buceros rhinoceros silvestris | reverse complement strand
AGCAGGAAAAAAAAAAAGTAATTTCTTAAGCATGTTGTCATTTACTGAAGGGGACTAGGAGAGTTTTTAGAAGAGTCACTTCAGTCACATGGAAATTCTCAGAAAGCACAGGTGTTCTCTCCAAAACAAACAAACAAACCAACCTCCATATGTGTATTTAATAAGAGAAAAGAATCATACACTCATAGAATTGTTTAGAATGGAAAAGACCTTTAAGATCATCAAGTCCAACCATTAATATAAGAGGTTATTCATGCGGCATAAGATTTGTATATAAATGTATATATGTAGTGGTTTATATATGTTTATTTTTACACATTCATATAGAAATTCCTTTTCTTGTAATGGTGGAATGGATCTACCTTTTTGATTCATTACGCTCCAAATAGGAGATATTCAGCTGTATCAGAAACGAAGGAAATAAGACACAGATTATATTTTCATGGAAATAATTTCAAAACAGAGCTGATGGAAATAATTTTGATAAGCGTAGCTATCCACGCTAGTGAGCATGCATGCTTCAAGGACTGTGAACACCATACTAACAGGCTGCCACTGCAGGAGCCTGACTCCAGGTGAGATCCTCAGGCCTTCACTGAGCTGTCATTTACGCCTGACTGTGCCCCAGTTCCACCAACGTTACCAACAGGCATAAAGCACAGGCAAGGTGCACTAACATGCAAAAAGCATGTCTGGCATCTCTGCTCTTTTTTCGTCTCCAAGGCCCAGTGGTTAAAAAAGCCAGATGAGCTGAAAGGAGAGAAGAATTAAAATTGCTGTCTCTGCCCGGAGGGACCTGAGCTTGCATCAGCCAAATCCCAGGCGAGCCATCTGCAAAGTGCTCTGGGCTCAGCCGGCAGGCTGCTGGGGGCCAGTGCTCCCTCAGCCTGCTTGCGGGAACAATACGGTGTGATCAAATATTCACTAGGAAGAGAGGGGTCATGAGCAAACAGGGCTCGTGGGGAAAGAGACCCGGGCTGCCGGTCCCGTTCCAGTCCTTGTAATTCAGAAGGCCATGCAGAGGGGGAGTGGGTGCATGTCCCCCAGCATTTTTGACTGCTTGCTGTGTATGACTCCCACCCTGGTGTACTGCTTTTGTGGGATTGCCCATTTGATGGATGTTGCATGGATACACCAAGCACGCATTCTCCTAGGTCTCCAAGCCTACAGATTCAATGTTGTTAAGCTTTTGCATCTTCAGCATTCTGCACCCAAATAGGAACCCAAATGGCTCAAAATGTTACTCAGGTTCTGTTTAACAACAAAACTTCATTACTGCCATCTATTCTATTTGTATGGCTCCAAGTGTCAATCAAGAATTATGCCCAGCATATTCCCATTTCCACAAGCCTACAACACAGACACTCACACAGAGATTGTACCAGGCCTATCATCTGCTGTGTCAGCACTATGGTACACCACATGCTCTGTACTTTCAATCCCACAACCAAAAGGCTGCCTGTCTGAATTTCCAGAAGTGTATTGCTCAAGTAAATTTCCAATATCCAGGTAGGCGGCTGGAACTTGCGAAGTGTTGACAGTCCAGCAGCTCGCAGATAAAGTTGCATCTACGTAGCATTCCTGAAGATTTTGCAATCATATTTGACCTTGTAGATATTCAGTCAATCTTAAACAACTGAATATTCATATTTAATATATGAGATATCTTAGTATCTTAAATAGTATTTAATAGCTTAAATGTCTTAAATACTACCAGTGTCTCCTGAAAACAAAGAGCCAAACAAGTCACTGAAATCAATCTTGCCAAGAGCTGAAAGTTTTAAAGGCCTAGAAACCTTCCACGGTCCCAGCCAGGATTACCCACTGTAATGAAGATGGGTGTTCTAAGCAAATTAAAATTCAGTTAAGAAGGTGGACGGGCCGATAAAATTTTTGCCTGAGGAGAAAGGAATAATGGTTTTGGACTGACTTTTCTGAACAGAGGTCTTGTTATAGCTCATTTATACATGCAATGGATACCCTTTAGCAATTTGATTTTTCTTGTTTTCTGTACCTGTAAGTGTTGGTGTTTTCCACATATTGAAGGAAGATGAGAAATATTAGAAGAAAAAAACCAGAAGTGATGGAAAGTAGTGTTTACTATGGCCCTGCACAGCATCTAGCACACGTGGAAACTTAAGACTGTAACAACTGCCATTACCTGATTCTCCTCCCTCACAGCTAATCACATGCAGTCAAAAACCAGCATTAGTTAAATCTTAACACCATTTACCTCAGGTGGATCCAAGACAGTTTTAAGGAAGGAACTGTTCTTCTATATTCACTACAAAAATTTATTTCTACCTGAGCAAGAACTTTCGGTAAACCTGCAGGACATGAGAATAGTCCCTGGTAATTAGGGAATTAGGGTATCGGCATAAAAGATGCCGTAAATGCATCCCAGGTCTGCCCACCAAGCTGTACAGGTAACACCGCTCCTTTGAAATCTGAGGCCAGCACCTCCCAACATGCTGCATGGAAGGCTCAAGTCTTTGCTGTAAATCAGAAAAAAAGAATGCTGAGGAGCTGCCTCTCTCATATTCAGACACCAGCCCAGTACCAGATCTGAGAAGGGGGCATAGCCTTCTCAGTTAATGAATCTGTTTCCTTTCATTACTTAAGCCTTAATTCAAAGCAAAACATCTGTTTAAGAACAGGAAGAAAAACAAAACAAAATGGAAGAACAAAAAACCAAACCAAACCAGCTCTAGTTTTTCATTTCCTCTCCTTCACTTCTTTTTCCCATTCCCAAAAGCGCTGCTCAGTGCTTACACGAAGCAATTCCAGCTGCATGGCTTTCTGCTCCTATTCAACTCCCTGGGCAAACTAAAAGCAGGAACTTAGCAACATTTCTTCTCCTCCAAATTTCTAGTTTCTGTGCTCACTAAAGGATGTGCTCTATAAAACCTGTCTCTCAACATCCCCAGGGTAGCTCTCTGCTTCAGAGCTGTTCACAAGAGACTCATTCTCAGCGCAAGCAGAGTCTCAAGCACATCAGGGCACAATTCACCTTCTCCAGTACAGCTATCCAGGCTGCGATTCAGATGCCTAAATGAGGGTGTCTAATGGTATTTTTGATGTCCTAGGATATTCCACCTGGCCACCACTCCTGTAGGACACAAAATTCCCATAGCACATGGCAAGTCAGCCAACCCAGTGCAGATGATGAGAAACCCTAAGGCTGCACCCCCTTTGTTGTTTTGGCCTGGAGCACTAGAACAGAATTGAAATCCCCAAACTGCTTCCATTTACTATGCGTCAGGTTGTCCTGCAGAGCAGTTTTAGTGTGTGCAAAATGGTTTCCTTTAACAGGTTATAACTAAGCCAAAAGCCCACTGCACTTTTGCAGATGTGCTCCAATGTTTAATAGGGACGTACAGATCCAAACCCAAGAGTAATCCTTCAGACAGTTTCAAGGCACACATGATAGGGACACCAGACTAAACCTATCCTGAAGTAAAAACCACAGATGACACCTAGGGAAAATTCTAAGTCCTCAACACCAGATGCTTTGGTCTGCGGATGTGCTTCTGTCATGATGACTTAGCTACATCATATCCACTGACAAGAAAATGAATGTATGGGCATTATTCACTTACTATCAGTTTTATTCAGCTCTAATTCTGTGCCTTCTGTGCTCTACCTTTACTTCTCAAAATAACTGATAGAACAATTAAAATAGTTTTGTTATTATTATTATTTCAGTCAAAGAGAAATTATCAAATTCGTTTATCAATCATCGAAATAAACATCTTTAAAGATGTCCCCAAGTTCCAGGCTTACATGATGATGGGAAAGGCATCGGAGCTGCAGGTAAAAACACTGGTTTCCTGCTACTTGCCAGAAGATAAATGCCATAAACCAACACAATAAAAATGAGAAACAGTAGAAGTCATTTCCCTTTCTGATGAAAATCAGAAGAGTCAATTTTGGTACCCAGACTATTAAAAATTCCTATAACAACTTCATTTTTCTTTAACCTTGCAGATTTTAAAATCAGTCAGACATTTGATCTAGAATTTAAATACCTTTTTTTTTTTTTGGCCACTTATCCCAAATTAAGCCTTGTTACTAATTAAAATTACAACTTTGAAAGGACAGGTAAAGGCACTGAAATATTTGCGTAGTGTATCAGCGCTCAAAGTCCGAAGTCAAACTTTGTTGAGCAAAATGAAAACCATGCTTTTTTTTAAGGGATTTCAACTTAATAGAATCATTTAAAAACTTACACTTTTATAGGTGGTAGCAATGACTCATTGCTTTGATTTAGAATGAAATTATCTATCTTTCAGCTTTTTAATCGATGTTAGAGGTCACCCTTACAGTTTGGCAGCCAAAAGGCTGGCTTATGCTTTTGGCAGACTTCCCTTATTTGTCTCACAGCAGACAGTCCTTGCTGAACAGCATGGAAGTGCAGATTTCCATTCATACAGGTATCAAAAAAGAGCAAAGTTCTTTGCAGTCTAAGGCTTTTGCATGCTCTTACCTACAGTTGCGAGTAATTATGCACTTTTGAGAAGAGACGTTCTGTAGCATTTGGCTACTGAGCATGGGTACACTGAAAAGTTACACTTTCTGCCAAGATTTAGATGGGCAAGGCTGAAATGTATGAGAAAATACAAATGCACTGTGTATGTCTCCTTGCATACAATATTTAGAGTTCTGACAAATCACAGCAAAACCACATCCCTTGAACCAACCACTTAGTGCACGTGGGACTTCAGCCACGGGTGTAAGGTGCATCTCTCAGGGCTAGTACCCCAGCAAGCTAAATTTGCCTGTGATCCAAGTATGTAACACATCAGGGTTCTTTCCCAGATGAGTTTATCAACAGCCAAGTTCAAGAGCACCCATGTCCTCCATGTTTCATTTAAGACTTTGCTCAAGAGTCTAACAGGCATGATGTAGATGTATGCACCAGACAGTGAAATATAAAAATGTAAATGTTCAGTATTCTTTAGGAAGCTATCCTGATCTAGATATATTTTAATGTCATAAGCTTTTATCCTGATATTCCATGGAGATTTTATTTTCTTAATGTCCTCTATAAACTTTCAGTCATGTACTACATGTAGTACAACTTTTTCCAAACAAACAATGCAAAAAATCTTCCATCTACAATTATACTAAAGTCTGAAGTTACAGACAAGGTCACCAATACTAGGTATAATTCTGCCTCTCTTTTCAAGACGGTGGTAAAAAACAAGTATTTGCTTTTAGGAAATCAATTATCTGAAAGAAAAAACTTCTCTAACCAAGACATAAATATACTAAGAAGCATCTCAGAGTCTGAATTAAGCAGACAGGGAAGATTCATAAGTCTCATTAAGAGAAACATCACAGAAATAAGCACCAGACAGCCATAAAAGACAAACCGTTAAATTGTCTCTCCTAGTGTAGGGCTCTGTGTGCATTTACTGCTATTCGTGTTTTATAACTGCTCGAGTTAATGGCTATATCAATTATCTAATTGTCAGCACAGGACAGATCCTTGCAGGTTTCATCTGCCTGGATTTGTTTGCTGAAGTGGCATGAAACTCACTTGCACACCACAACTTCACCACAAAAATTCAAAAAGGCAATTCAAAACACAGCAGTTTGGTAGTTTGGAGACACAAACATACAGTTAGGATGGTATTTCTCATATTTAAGTGTTGACTGCTTTCATTTTGGAAGTTTGCTGACAGGCAGCGTCCAAAATCAGACTGGGAGGTGTTAATCATCACCAAAATGCCACCAGGCTCACTGCCACTTTATTCTCTGAACATCAGTGACAAATGCTTCAATGTTATTCACATTGAATAACGTGCAGCAGGAA
>NW_010425831.1:0-15118 GCF_000710305.1 Buceros rhinoceros silvestris | reverse complement strand
GCCAGCTGGGTTCACAGAGCAGTACAGAGTCCACCTCGCCAGTTAAGCACCATAACGTGGATGGAAAACAGACTGTAGAACAGACGCTGTACAGCTCAGCACCTCTGACAACCGTCTCTGAAATGCTGCTTTCCCTGAGGATGTCAGGGAAACTAACAGAGAGCAGCCGAATCTGGGGTGGTTGATCTGTTTTCTGCATGTGGGCTAAATCCCAGTAGCACACTATAAAAAGCAAAACAGACTAGAGGAATGTTTGAAATCCAGCACTCCTGAGAGAGCTGCCTGCCTGCCTGCTTGATAATACTCTACCTCCTGCAACCAAGTTTTTAACTGTGCCTGTAAATATTTCAATGTCTTGGGTATGGTGTTAGCTCCCTAACAACACGTGAGGATTTCTTGAAATTGTGGCATTGTCAGCCTAATGATAAATTGAATTGAGGAGGGGCCAGTTCTGTTTCCAGAAAGGGATTTTTGTGATCCAAGGTTTTATACACTGTAAACTGATGAACTAATGGCTCAGAACCATCCCTTTTACAACAGATGAGAAAAAATGAAGTCAAACCTAGCAGTAAATAAGTACTAAGTTTACACAACTTGCTGATCTACAAGGCCACACGGGTGAGTAGCCGATATCCAATTTGCCCTCAGTCAAGCCCAAAGCCTGAGCAGGAAGGTTCCCCTTCCACTCCATTTCCAGAAGTCAATCTCCAAAATGAGAGCTGGACATACTTATCTCTCAGCAAAGGCTGGAGACCAACAGCAGGGACACATCTTCTGCACTGGTTTTAGGGAAACATCATGGAGCACCCCTTTGCAGCTCAGATGCACTTGGCAGGATGAGGGCAGAGGTGAAAGCAAGACCCTGCGTGAGACCCTGCCTGAGAAATAGCTGCTGTGAATTATAGATCCCTCACCTCCTCTCTCAAACCACTCGCCCTGGGTTCCCAAAGCATCACAAATATTTACAAGCCTAGGAAAGTCACCCCTGGCCTCCAAGGCTTGTTAGAAATTTCAAGATGCTCCAGTCAAAAATTTTAGTTTCCACAAAAAGCAAGTTCAAGTGCAAATCCAGACTTTGATACAGACTTTATAGAAAATTTTAATACGGACCTGCATTTAAAACTTAACTAGCCCTTTAAAAGACTTGAATTGAAAAATAAAAGCTCCTAAAACATTCTGTTTTAAAGCAACCGTAATAAGGAGAGTAGGTTTTTTGTCAAACCAAGACCTTGTAGCCTTCTCTTCCTTTCATCTACTCCGTATTACCTTGCTTGTTGATCTGTTAGACATATCATAGTCACACAGATGTGACACTAATCACAGGGAAGGAGTTGCCAGCTGCCTGGGAGGATAAAGCTATTCTGACATTATCCCATCAGGCACCCAACAGTGACTTAGAAGATACAGCCATTTAGCTGACCCCTTTGTAAAGAAACAGGTGACATCTGAGCATGCTGGGAAATGCTTTCTAATGCAATCAGCTTCCCCTCAATGGTTCACGGTTTAAAGTTAAAAAATAAAATAGCAACGCCTATCAGTTTTGCGCACTGAGACTAGGCACAAAATGATGAGGGTTTCAGTGGGAGTCTTGCTTGCAGAAGAAAATTATAGTTTAACATGTTACCTTAGTAAAAAATATTACTATTTTAAAACTATTAAAAACTAAAGACATTTGGGCGGCATCAATTGCACTTTAGATTTTGGACTTGATGTTAGTCTAAGATCTACCCTTGGAGCTACTTCTGCCCCAAAGCAAGGGTACAGGTAAAGAAGCATCAAAATTCTTCCCTTGAAAACATTTCTAATTTTGGAAGAAGCCTAAGGGGTGAACTTTTGACCAACAGAAAAAAAAAAAAACCAACAACTTTTGTAGGCTTCTGAAAACTTCCAACTGAGATTCAAGTATACCATAGAGTCAAAATCATCACAGCTTTCTGGTGTTTTGTTGTTGCTGCAGTTTCTGCTGTTCTCGTAGCATGAAAAACTCATCTGGCTGCTTTTGTACCTTCTTTTGCTCTTACAGAATATCAGTGGCAAAACATTATTTTTATATCCAATGCATGAATATCTGCACTGCATTCACCTAGAAGGGCAATAAGCAAAGTCAAGATATCTAAGCACTGTCTGATATATGATGTTTTTCCACAGTAAAGCACATGTGAGAGAAGGACATGTATCAAGACAAGTGAGTGAGAATGAGGACACACAGCAGGAGGCAAATACATTCAGCGTGCCACAAAGTTCCTCTGGTGCCACATACAAACAAGCAGTTAGTAACACCATACAGCACAGCAGTGCCTATCCTAGACTTGCAATATCCAAAAGGAATCCCAGAAAAGCTGCTGTGCCTCAGCCTCTCATCCCTATTGTGCCATGGAGATCATAGAATCATAGGATGCTTTGGGTTGGAAGGAACTTATAAAGGTCATCTAGTCCAACCTCCCTCCAGTGAGCAGGGACATCTTTATCTAGATCTTGTGGCTCAGAGCCCCATCCAACCTGTCCTTGAACGTTTCCATGGAAGATGGACAACAATGAGCCACATCAAAACCAGGCACAAGAAACCTGTCTCCTAACCTTCGTGCCACACCAGGCAAAAAAGGTGACCTGCACCCTTCCCCCTGTGCAGATGCTGAAGGTGTTGCCATGATGAAGGGCTTAGCTTTGGCTGGGTACTATGACTCCACAACAACCCACCAACCCCACTCCCCTGCTCCCCACTCCCCTGTTCAGCTAAAAAAACACGTCTCCTTCCTCCTCCAGCCACACCACCCCACAGTCCTTCCTCCTCTCACCGCCTGCTGTTTCCAGCCCAAGCTGGAGAGAAGCATGACTGCACCAGCTGCACCTGGCAGAAGGTGCTAGGAGGACCACAAATTCCCACACTGCCTGAATAAGCACAGTCCTCGCCCCGCAACCCTCCCTTCCCATCTCTTTTTTTCCCTGGCTGAAGAGCTCAGTGTGGAGGTGAATGTGGTTGGGAGCAACACGAGACACAGCAGGGAAAAGCAGCCCCCAGGTAGTCAATCAGTGCCCAGGCTGGAGGGATGTGGACATTTCAGGGTAGCAGCAGTTGTCCATGTGCAAAAGCCAAATATACCGGTGACATTTGAGCAGGCTCCTTCATGGAAAACTTTGCAGCCAGGGATCTTCACCATCTTCAGGATTATGTGGAAGCTGAGAAGTGATCAGAAAGATTACCTGAAAGTTGCATTTAGGAGCCAAAAGTGACACAAATGTGCATTTAGTCTTGTGGTAGATTTATCACTGTATACTCGTAATAACTTTTATTATACTAGAAATACAACCAGATGAGGATCAGACCACATTCAAATGAGCCTGTGTGTTATGGTGAATGCTGTATCACTTAGCAAGTGTTGCAGCTTCAAATCCTAGTTCATAACTTCTACTCATTTCTTGAGTCTTGGTCACTCACCACACAGACCCCTGTAATGCCATTGTCAGTTCGTGCATGAGCAGTTCTCTCGAAGGCATGCAAGAAATTCAAAGAATGAAGTCTAAACTTTCTCTTCCTCGTCTAAGTCTCATTTCATGTGCTCAGCTATGCCACAAGCTTCCTTACACCCTTAAATATTAACACAGTTACTCCCTTGATGTGGGATTCCTCATTTTTGTATGGGTAAATGATTAATTGTCACCATACTGAGCAAGTGCAACTTTTATAACTATATGAATCAGCACTGTGCCAAACCCTTCAAGAATAATAAGCATGTTCGAGCATTTATTGTACTTTATTGCTTCCTGGATCATTTAAAAGGAGTCACTTGCAAACAACCATTTACACAGGCTTGAAATCTTGCCTTGGATGAACTGAGCAGTTCTGCATTTCAAAATGCAGACCTACCTTCTTTCCCAACAGTTTAACGCTAGATCTTTGGCAGAAAACTCTACAGCTTGTCCAGCAAACGCCACTATTTGCAATGGCACATCTTGTGTGTTACCAGAAGATAGTTTTAATGACACTTTGAGCGTAGTTTTAAGTACTGTTCTAACAATCCTGCTGGCTTTGGTGATGTTCTCCATGGGTTGCAATGTGGAACTTAAGAAATTCTTGGCCCACATAAAAAGACCCTGGGGCATTTTTGTGGGTTTCCTTTGCCAGTTTGGAATAATGCCTCTCACAGCCTTCTTGCTGTCCCTGATCTTTAATGTGCTTCCGATTCAAGCTGTTGTGGTGCTGATCATGGGATGCTGTCCAGGGGGCTCAGGCTCTAATATCGTCGCCTACTGGGTGGATGGAGACATGGACCTAAGGTAAGAGCAACTGTTCTCTGTGTGGATTTTTACATTGTAAACTTTAAATTGCAAATGACAGCCTTCTGATTTTTTTCTTAGCTTCCTGGCTCCTGCAGGGTGGACTTTCTTCTTGTAAAGATGTTTAGTTACTTTAATAGTAGTAAATATAAGCCGAACAGCAAATATCCTTGGTTCACTGAGAATTCATGAGGAAGATGGCACAACAGAATTGCATATATTAAAAATATGTTTATTGTAAATCTTCAGATCCTGCAGAAAACATCATTTATGAAGAACACTAAGATACTAAGGATTATGAAATCTTTGTCCAAGTTAGAACTCTTTTGTGATTTTGTTTCTCCCAATATCTTGGGCAAAAAGGAAAAAAAAATAAAGGAGGATTTTAGGGTCTGAATTCTCTGTTCAAAATAGTGGCTATGCAGCAGTTCTTAAAGTAACATTTCTTGAAAAACAGCACCTGTGGAAAACTACTTTCCCTCCTTTTGTGTTCTGTGCAATGAATAGACAGGCATAGATTTTCTCTTTGTGAACTAATACAAGTGGAAATCACTTGCAGAAATTCTATCTGCTCCCAGCAGCTTCCCAAAGTCTTCAAACTGAGGGAAAGTTTTCTAGGCTAGAAGCCACTGACTAAGGCAGCCCTGCATATTGGGGGTAATGAAAAAACTCCTTTGTGGTGAAGCGTGATGGTCTCAGTGACAGGGTGCTCTGAACTCAGAAACAGATATGTAAGGCACCTGGCATGGCCTAAGACATCAAACACAGAGGAGAAGTGAACCCTACTCTTTATACAGATTCCATGGGGTGCTCATTAAATCTAACAGCCTTTAAAAATGAACTGTCTTTTTTTTTTATATATCCTGACAATTTGCTCTAAAATAAACAGGATCTTTTCTCTGTTTCCCACAGAGTAACATAAATTTGGAGTGTTCATCCAATTTATCATATGCCAGTCTGAACTAGCAATGGAAAAAAAGATGTGGAGTTAGGGTGAATAGACTAAGAATGTTGATATTTGTAGCTATAAATAAGACATTTTTTCCATCCTTTGAAAATAGTGAACTTTTCTGTCACATTCAGATGTTACTGTAATTAATAACAGCTTTCAAATTATGTATGAGGTCTACTCTGCTAATCACCAACTTCCTCACTGTGGAGGAAAGACCTGTGATATTAGAAATTGTAAGGCACTTAATTTCAACAAACCCAGGTCTCAGAAACCACAGATGGAAAAACATCCAACCCACATCTGAAGAATACACGGAGCTCAACTGTGCTTTTTTGACTCTATATTGTCCAGAGTTGTGCTACTGAAATCAGTAGTAAAAATCCAAATTGATGATGCTATAAATATGAGTAGGGTTAATATCACATGAACATCACATGATGCTGGCAGAGGGTGAAGTAAATTGAAAATACCTATAAAAAGTTATTCTGCAGGTGAAGACCTTTACCTTAAGAAGTCAAAGACTATTCGTTAGTACCTTTGCAACAATAATGAAGGGACCAGAGGATATGGGAAGTACAGCAGAGACAGCAATGCAAGATCTTCAGTTCTTGGTAGAATAACACTATGAGTAGCTTGGCTAGTTTCTGGAGCCAGCACAGAATTATAGAAAGTCTGCCCATCTTATCAGACAAGGTTTTGGTTTTAACTGATAATATTTTATGTTTATACATAATAGCATATCACCATTGTCTGCAGCCCTGATTCAAAATATCCCAGTGTAAACAGAACACAAGTTAGAATGGGAATTATTTTTCTACTGCTCATATAATCAAAAGGGAGGTGAAGTAAGAGATTTTATATCTTTCTTATCAGGTTGGACTCAGATGATTTCGTCTAAAGCTTTCCCTAGGTACATCTCTTTTTGACATCTCTTGATATTTCACAAGAACAACTGCTTCTGAAACACCATTTCCTCTCCTTCACAGCTCCCCTGGGAGCTTCTGTAAGCGCACAGACTGGGGTTAGAGAATACACAGACTTTGGAGCAAAACTCCATTTGATGTCCTTCTGACCCATTCCAGCTTGCTTCTCTCTCAGAAGCCAGCCGGAGAGGCAGCATGCAGACTGACTTGCCAACAGACCTTTCTGATGGCTGCCTGTCTGACTGCCTCCTTTACACTGAAAGTTACTGTTCTGTGGCTGCAGGACAAGTTGATGTTTTATGTTCTTCTTTTACAGCAGAAGCTATTCCTTGCATTTAGCTTTTTTCTAACCTGATATACAGAATGAATTGTCTGTAGCCAGCAGCATCTCTTGCCCAACATTTCACAACCTGTGAAGTTGTAATAAGCAAATGAGAAAGACTGTAGTATACCATGAGATGAACTCTCAGTCCAACCAATTTCTTTACAGCATCAGCATGACAGCTTGCTCCACAATATTTGCAATGGGAATGATGCCACTTTGCCTCTTTATTTACACCAAGATGTGGACTGATTCTGATGCAATTGTACTCCCCTACAACAGCATTGGTGAGTCCAATGAATCCACACTTTCTCTGCTGACTCTCCCTTTTATCTTCCCTACAGTAACAATCATCTCTATACCATCATCCTGCAAAGTCATGAAGAAATTACCCTAGATATTTTAAAATATTCATCCTCCTTCTTTCCAATAGCTTCCACGGGAATTAGGTACCTAGATCACTTCATGTCATCCACAGCTCTGCAGAACAGAAAGTCAAAGACGTTATAAATATTGCATGGATATTTATCAGGAGATTGTGTGTTTTTCTTTCAAAGCATTTTGGAAACCTGTATCGTACCGGGACAAGAATATAGAATAACTCGTACAGGAATAGCTGCAGCCCCTGGATGAAAGTATTTGTAAGAGCTTTAAGGCACATTCCTGCAAAGTGCTAAATGCTGAGGCCATAATCTGACAAAGTACTTAATCACACGTGCATAATTAAGCAAGTGATTAAAACTGCTGAGTCTCTTTGAAAAGCTGCAATCTACACTGCCAGGAGTGGCTTCATTTAACTTCCTGTCAAAAATCTCGTCTAGCTATAAAGAGAAAATAGTCAACGTATTTGGAAATACATGCACCAGTGCTTTGCAGAGCTGTGGCCCTAGTGCTTATCAAGCACGGTTCCATGTTGTGTTAATCTTAAAAGCTGGCAGAGTCACTTTCATATCCTTCAAATTCATTTCCCATTGTCCTGGAGAAAAAAACCCACACACATTGCTTGTGCTTTCAAAATAAGTACTGGAGGGGGGAGGCCAAAACAAAAGATGTTCTAAACTGGTTGTTGATATGGTACAATAGCGAAACACCTGCAGACAAAATGAACATTTAATATAGCTACTCTCCTCACAGGATAGTGATGATTAGTGCACTCAAATTTCTGTCTACCTTTCTGATGCAGGTGAATGAGCATGTAGCTCAGCAGAATGGCAATTACTTCAACAGGCTGCCAAAGATGACAGACTCTATAGAAAAGCAAATGGGCAGGTGTGGCTAGGGCATGCAAGCGTGCTCTGGGGTGCACATACCAGAAACATCCTCTGAAGGCTTGCTCTGTACCCCCAGCCTCGCCACATGGCGCCTGTCCCCCTGTCGTGAACTTCAGCACGATACGTGGGCTTAACTTCTCTCTTCTTTTTTACAGGAATTTCACTGGTAGCTCTTGTAGTTCCTGTTTCGTTTGGAATGTATGTTAACCACAGATGGCCTAGAAAAGCAAAAGTCATACTTAAGGTAAGATATATACAGCTGAAACATTAGTAATTATGGACAAATTATGGAACTAGTGGCATCACTGAAGCAGTACATTGCTATTCATAGTATTAGTATCTGACTTCATAAGAGCTGGGAAGTTTTCAGTAGAAAACAAATGAGATGCTGCAGAAATGTATTGCTTTCCCCCTGCATAAACACACATGAGTTGCATATGTTATTAGAAACCATCATTATCCAAAGAGCATACTTTTGTCTACAACTATATCAGTAATTGAGTTCAGTTTATAAAGTAAACTGAAAATGGAAGGAAAATCATTCAAGTCAACTGGAAGCAGTTCTTCTCTGCAAAATAATAAAAATTTAAATGTTCTGGATCAAATAAAAACATTCTACTTTTCAACCAGTTTATTGATTTTGGGGGGAAATTTGAGAGTGAAGTCAATTTTTATTAAAAATAATTTTGAAAATGTTCCAACTGTTTGAAAAATCTAACAAACCTATTCACAAAATTCAACTATCTTTGCAAGCTAGTTTCAGATGCGTCAACAATGGAGCGGGGTGGCAAAAACTGTTCTCACTAAAATAATAACAATTATAATTATAGCAGCAATAATAATAATAACAACAACAACTTAGCTGTCTTTGGCTTTAACAGAAAATGAATCATTCCAACCATTAGGTTCAGGTTTAAAGTGATTGTCAGATGCCTGAGTACCGTTGGCCTTTGTTAACCAGTCTTAATTAACACATGTATTTTCTAAATTTTCTCAAAGAAGACTAATCATCTGGCCAGTTGTTATTCTACCTGTACTTTGTTGTCACTTCTCTGCTATCAGCTCGGGAAGCATAGAACACAAATAAGGTCCTTTTTAAGTCAATTCATTTTCTTAGACTGTTAGCTTATCATGTTGTATTTTTAAATGTACTCACATCTTACTTATGAACTTGGATACTATTGACTGCTTGTTTCAAGACTGGGCTACTGTTATTTAATCATTTTTTAAGGGAAAAGCATGGACTTGAACTCACATGAAAAGAAACTCTACTTGTTCTCTCAGCCAAACACCGTTTCATAGTCTTTCTTACAGTGGGTGAGCAACCCACAGTAGGATCCTTTGACACTTTGCTTTATGTAGCGCAATGAAGCATCAAGTCAAGATTGAGCTGTAGTTGTCAGATTGACCAATGGTGATAAGAGCACAAAGATAGCGTACCAGGTGAAAGAGAAGAGCTCGCCACGGCCAGACCATGTTTCTTCTTCTTAGGTGCATGTGATTAATAGCTCAGTCAAACAAAAGTACTTGTTCACTCAGTGCTCTTAAAAAAGGCTTCAGCCAAAGACTGATGAAGCCATTTCAATGGGAATACACATTTTAGCTGAGAAATGGATTCTGCTAAGCTTAGCCCCAGAAGTGTGCTGGTGAGGTCCCTGGCAACATATGCCATAAGAGCAGGCATTTCACTTGGATATTGAGAAAAGAGTGAGGTATCACTTGTTTTGGCAAGGAGAGGTGAAGGTCTCAGTACATTCAGTTACAGGAAATAAGATCAAATCAGGAACTGTGTCTATCTAGACATGCTACCCGAGCTAGCAGCCAGTTTTCAAACACAAATTTACAGCCACATTAAAGATTTCCTCCTCTGCTTTGCAAATAATTTCCTACCACTAACAATCTAGCATCTAGATAGAGTACGCTGTACTATGCCCCAGAGTGTGACTGCCCAAGAAATGGAGAAGAAAAGTGCATTATACTAGTTGTTTAGCTGTCGGTTTCCAAAAAACTCTGGGGAAATTTTTCCCATGTGTGCATCATTCCTTGCTCATGCCACGCCTGTGAAATTATTTTTAATCTCCGGTTCAAAGTAGAATTATAGCCAAGGCTTCAAGAGGCTAGTTCTACAGGTATCTGCTGTAGATACCTTTCATAGCTATGCCTTGATCTGTATCTGTAGTCACACATTGAAGTAAGTTCTACATCTCCTGTTTGGGAAAAACGACAGCTATCTAATATGTCTGCCTGTTGTGAATTACATTGCCATAAGATTTAGGTTTTATGTTTAATAGGATGTTTCAGTGACTCATAGACATTCACAGGCATGCTTGTCAGTCTGTTTGATGCCATTAAATTTCATCAGGGTCTTTTATTCATGGAGTCCTTCCTCTTTCCCCTCACAGATCGGTTCCATTGTGGGAGCGATCCTCATCGTGGTCGTTGCTGTGGTTGGTGGAATACTCTACAGAGGCTCCTGGGTTATCTCACCCAAATTATGGATCATTGGCACTATATTTCCAGCAGCTGGCTATTCTCTGGGCTTCATTCTGGCCCGCATAGCTGGTCTGCCTTGGCACAGGTGTGGAATTCTGTAGCCCTTTTCCAGCTGTGAAAAAAGTTTGTATTTAATGATTAGTCAATGCTGATCCCCTAGCATTTGCTGCTCCACAAAGTCACTCATTCCCCAACACTGTTTCTGGGATACTTTGTGCAAATAATACTTTTCTTGTGCACATTCTTATTTTCAGGTTCTGACTATACTATTTCCACCTTACCCTTGTGTGACCATGTCATACACTTCAAATGAGTGAAATGGAGCTGGCTTATAAGTGGTTTGGGACTGCAGTAAAATTTCTCATGAAGATGCAGCAGCCCACAGCTTAGAACATCATTTCAAGAGAGGGAGAAAGTTAGTGCCACGTACGTGGCTTGAAGGTGGATTGCAGTCCTTTACAATTGCTGAACTGCCATAATTTGTGTTTCTTCTAGTGGTAACAGCCCTATGATTGTGGAGCGTTGTGTTGACTGTGTGAGCTGAAGGATACCATTTTCTTAGCTGTCAATTGCTGTATGTTTCTTACTAAAAAGCATAGGGACTCAGAGGCTGCTATTTCACAATTGTCCTTGTATTACTCCCTTTAGATGTCGTACAGTGTCTCTGGAAACAGGCATGCAAAACACTCAGCTATGTTCGACTATAGTACAGCTCTCATTCACTTCTGAACAGCTTGAACTGATGTTTACTTTCCCACTCATCTACACCATTTTCCAGCTGTTGTTTGCACTACTAATTTCAACAGGTAAAGTACCGATATTTTCTATTATAGCATTATAATTATCATTATTATTATGATTAGTCTCATTTTTCATGGATAGGGAGAGAACAAGAAGGAACAAAAATATTCAAATTGAAAATAGTTGAGTAAATAATGACCTAAATATTTACTGAACATCACCACTGTACATAGGAATATACAAAGCTCAGTTCAGGATTTGAAAGACCCTTTTTGCAGCACAAAGGAGGTGTTCTCCACCATCTACAATGGGGAACATGAGAATACATTGAGCACAGGTTTGTCATTACGCTTGGCCAACGAAGGGCAAATGCATCTTCTTCCACTGCTCCAGGGTACCTGGAAGCACAGCAGCCCAGCAAGACCATATCCACATGCATGCACAAACTTCCCCTTCTACCAGCTGTTGAGAGAACAGGCATTAGCTTCACAGCTAAGGTGAGAAATATATCTTCCACTAAAGGTAAAGGTCCCTTTTCCTTCCACATACATGAGTTGTACTGCTGCTACTACAACTAACCTTACCAAGGGTTGTGACCTTGTCCCCATTGCTCGCACCAGAACCAGCTGTGACTATTGAGCTCCCACTCCCAAACCAGCCATCTTACTCAACACCAGAGCACTGCCCCAGAGACACAGCCTCAGAGGCAGAGCCCCAACTCTGACCTCTCTGGCGGGCAACAGCGTGGAGACAGAAAAACCACGTTGTCCCAGCTTCTGCCAAACACAACTCACATAGAAGTAAGGGTCAGTCCCACAGACCCAACCAAGAGCCCAAGAGCTTCCCAAAAGAGTCAGGCAATACTTTTAAAAGTCAGTGCACACAACAGGAACCCAGAGCAGTCAAACACTAAACGCAGAATTTAAAATGTTTTCCTTGGTTTTTTCTAGAGGTACTTTTCCAGTGGTGAGTGTTGTTGGCATAAAATAATTAAACATAGGTTTAAAGAAGCTATCTTGAGGTGTTGGAATGTTTTAGCAATATAAGGAAGAAAAATATTGCACAGCTACATGTTACTACAGTGTGTTTTTCAGGCAATTATTATGAGTTTTTTATTTCATACTAAATATATATCAATTCCCAGGCTACCATTTTTACAGAAGACACCGCGTCAAAACAAAGACTGATGTTGAGAAAACAGAGGAAAAAGAGGATTCAAAATCAGTGTCATCACATGCTAAAATAAATGGGGGCTTTGTATCAAATGAGACCAAATAGACAATTACCTCTGTTCTCACCAACTGAAAAGATATAAGATACATGGTTTACTTACACCTTTTTTCACATGTCATTGTTTTACGGAAATATTTAACAAAAGAAGAAGTTCTGCTGGTATTGTACAGTAAGACTTTAAAATTATTAACTTATGAAAGATTTCTGCTTTGATTTTGAACATAGTTTCTGCCACAATTGTAGAATCTGGTTTTGAAGCTAAATCCCTAAAAATACTTACTGTTTTATTACAGTTTATTTGAAGAAAGGCAGAATAAAGGTGAGCTATTGCTAAAAAAACAAGCAGATATTTCCATTGCCAAGTCCAGCTCATAATCCTGCAAATTTGTCTGCTAGTCTCAGTCCCCGTACCAAACGAAGAGAAATCTTGTAACAGTGCCTGAGCAGCAACAGGAGTTGATATGGAAGATCTGATGAGGCCGGAGGACTTTCACTGAACAGGAATATCAACCATGAAATTGGAACAAGCTAGTAATGAAATAAAGTTTCATTTAGGTCAGTCTGGGCAGACTAAAGTCGTTGCACTGTTCTAATTGCCTGAAGCATTAATCTATTCTAAAGCTATAATTTTAACAAGTGCAAGGTACCTTATGACTCTTTCTTTTTTTTTTTTTCCCAAAGGAATAGGAAGTAACAGCTTTGCATCTTCTGTCTGGGTCTTTTAGGTGCCGGAAAAATGAAGAGAGAGACAAAGCTGAAAGCGTAAGCCTAGAGCAATTTTAGTGTGACAGCTGTGTACAAAAGAGCAGGCAGAGATTTTGGAAGTATAAGAAATTACCGGTTTCTGCACTGAAAGGGAGGCATTTGAAAGTGGAGCAAAATTGTCCCTGATTCATCCAGGACTACTTTCACCACTGTTAACATGAGACAATAGTGCTTGTAGAGAGTTATTTATTTTCATTATTTTCTGAGCTCTAACTCTGAGCATACCACATGTCCGTGACATGTAGACAGTGATGTAGTTGATAACTTTTAAGATTTTAATAATATAAACCACGGACAGAAATAGTTTGATGTACACATCCATTATTTGACTCTGAAAATTCAACAGTACATGTAGAAAGCTGTCCTAAGTGTGTGAAGAAAATGAGTATAATTCCAAGAGAAACAGTATAGGAAATTTTTTGCAGCTGTATTTTTTTATGGATACATTCAGTAAGATTAGTCCTGCAGCTCTCATATAAAGAAAACATCCAGAGAACTTCAGATGAAATGAGCAAGAGGTTGGCTGACCAAAAATTCAAGAATGAGCCAACTAGTTACACATGGAAACTATACATCTCTTTGTCCTAGTCAAGTGGACCTTCCGAGGTGTTGTGAGTTAATGTGGCAGGGTTTTTACAAACACAAGCGAAATAATGGAATTTAAGTTCCCGACATACAGCTTTCCACTGCTACAGAAATGTGCCCAGTATTAAATAAAGCATAAATTATTTCTATCTACCATATGCATGGGAAAGGATCTTGAATTGTTCCTGAGTTCTGGGAGGCTTGCAGTTGCTTTGCTTTCGGGGGGATTTCAGAATGGTCTTAACCTCCAAGGAGGAGTTTAACACTTAGTGGGAGTTAGCACATACCAAGGCATGTTATGTTCTATAGAACAAAGATAAAACAGAAAAATGTAGTGAAGTCTGTGATGGAGGAATCATAAATGTGAAACAGCACACTCACCAAGAAAAGTATAAGCTGCTATTTGTAACATCTGTAGTAAAAAAGGTTGTTGTCTTTATCGTGTGTCTGTCAAAAAATGAGCAGCAGAAATTAGTTAGGTTCACGTCTTTCTTACACACCCAGCTGCTACTTTTACCCCATGCTAAACTTCCCATGCTAATTGCTTTCATGCATATTTAAAGCAGATTTTGAAAATGTATTAAAGAGTAATGGTTTGTCTTGCTTATACTATGTGTGTATGTGTATTTAAAGCAACTGTATAAACACTGAGATGAATAAAGTCAGAAACTATTTATAATTTTACCCAGTGGAGTAATTTCAGGTGCAAAGAATTGAGACTGAAACCTAACATGCAGACAAAGTTTATAGCTTTGAGATGTAAAAAAACCCAAAACCTCCAGATTATGCTTAAAATGAATTAATCACAGAACCATAGAATCATAAAATAGTTTGGGTTGGAATAGACCATTAAAGGTCATCTAGTCCAACACCCCTGCAACGAACAAGAACATCTTTAACTAGATCAGGTGGCTAAGAATCACATCCAACCTGACCTTGAATGTTTCCTGGGATGGGGCACCCACCACCTCTCTGGGCAACCTGATGAAAATTATATCAACATAGGATGTCTGATGCCATATTTGATACACATTTTTTAATGTATATGTGTACTTTGAAGGATGGAGGCTGCAGTTTCTACAGCCATTACAATTACATTTAGGAAGGGTCTTATGTCTCAAGCTTTACATGATGCAAAGCCAGCTCAAAGGTCTTAAACAACATATGTCTCTAACATATGCATCAAACCTGAAACAAAACCCCAGGGCTTGTTAATGTTGCCAGAAGCAGGCTTATGTGGATGTGACAGCTGTTAAATTTCCATCTGTAGAACTCTGGGAAGTATCAATAGCCATCCATCGCTAGTGAAGCTGGGCTGGGCTACCTCACAGCAGCATAAGGGACTTCTGGGGAAGATGTGTCCTCTCCTCAAAGGTCTCTAGAAAGATGCTGTGTGTCTTTGGTTGCCAGCGACATAAATGCTGAGATACAGGCTTAGTTGTGGGAGGCTAGTGGCCTCCAGCCTTGCAGCTGCAGTTGTTTTGGTACTGTCAAAAGAAAAACCCCAGCTTGCTAAGATCAGCTTGTTTAACCTGGTGTCCCGGTTTGGGCTAAAACT
>NW_010425830.1:1978-15130 GCF_000710305.1 Buceros rhinoceros silvestris | reverse complement strand
GACACAAAGCACGGCTGGCCCCAAACCCCCACCCAAATTCCAGCTTCTTTGCTCCTGAGCGGGGCCAAGGGTCAAAAAGCTGCTCTTGACTCAGCCTTCATCAGGTAGAGAAAGGTTGAAGGGGAAACTGCAGCCCAGATCCATACCTAGAACTCTGCTTCAGGTATACCTGTCTGGGAGAAACTAAAATTTAAAAAGCCCCGACAGCTCCAGCTCCTCTTGCCTTCGCCCCGGCCGTGGGCTCCCCTGCAGAGATCCCTGCCTGAGCACAGGGACCCACTGCTGCTGCGGTGTCCCTGCTGCCACCTCATTTATCCCAGCCCTGGCGCAGCTCCGGACAGGTAAGGAGGGTATTTGTGTGGCTGATACATACAGTCACCGCTGTGTTGTTAGAGGTGACACTTGGTGCCAGCTAGATGAGGCCTGAGCCTAGTGAGTCTCTGTCTTGTGGCCAATGCCACCATGTACATCTTCAGTCCTCGCTCACACGTTCCTGCTTTCCTGGAATCAGGCTGTCCTGGACTCCATTTCTCCCTGTCACCCTCAGCAGCTCTGAGGTCTCACTCGGTTTTAGCTGAGGAGACTCATAGGTGCGGAGAGTCGGCTGGAGATCAACGGCACCTTTAAATAGCCCTACCCAAAGCCTCGCTGAGCAGCTGCCTTTGTTGAGCAGTAATAAAACTGCTGGCTGTAAGCTTTGCTACCCAAACCTTGAACATTAACATTAGCAGATAAACTCTTCTCTTCCTTTCTGAAGTGAGGGAGGAAGGCAATACCCATCTCGTGAGGAAGGCATCACCACCATCCGCCTGTGTGGCAGCTTTCATGTGAGAGGGTCATTGCAGCCCTGGCACTGTGGTCTTGGCTTCTGCGCACCCTGAGCCGATGCGGAGTGTTGGTACATGCTGAAATCTCCAGGTGCTGATGGAGAGGCTGCCATAGGAAGCCAATTGGGCATAAGATTGTGCTTAAGTGCTTTCCTTGCTTGGGGCTTGTAATTATTAATAATTGTAGTTAATCTCTGCCTCATACAAGTCAGCCTGTACACCACATCTTGTTTAAGATATTTAAGATGTGCCGTTATTTACTGCAACCATCTCTGGGCCATCATATTATCACAAATGGCCTATGAATTACCAGTTTCTTGTTATTAATTTTGCATGGCAATGTTCCATGACTAAGAAGCATCAGAAATCTACTGGTCTTCAAAGGAAAACCTCAGATAACCCCATGCCAAACACAAGTGTTTTCTTTCAGCCTGCTGCCCAGGCTATGAGTGCTGCAGTTATTACATATCTTTGTATGGTATGTGTTAAATATTTAAGATCAGAAAAGGCATTTTAGCCTAAATGGCTGCTTCAAATTGCAGCATTAGAGACTTGCAAAACTATTGCTGGAATCTACAGACAAACACAGGTTTTCTTTTGGATCCAGGCTCCTGATATTTGGTATCACGTTAGGCAACCATCTCCCACAGGGCAAATACAGATTACAGCTCTTCCTACCTGGAGCTGTAAGGAAGGAAGGAAGGGCTGGAGTGGACAGAAAGGACTCCTGTTGGGCCGACGAAACCCAAGGACTTCACCAAGTTCTCTTGAGCATCATCTTAAATGAATTTTTACATTGTGCAGAAGGTGGTTATAGACTGGGTTTTGTTGTTGTTTTTTTGTTGTTGTTTGGGTTTTGGTTTGGTTTTTTTGAGATATCCTCAGAGATCACTGAGTTGATATAGAAGAAACTTGATTTTCACTTGTCCCACAGATGAAATTCATTGCCCTCCTCTCCCATGCCTCTTGCTGTCTCTCTGGCCCCTTGATCTTTCCTGCAAAAGCAGGGCAAGAGCTGCACAATTCCAGCAGCGTCCTGGAGAAAACCTGCAGGATGGTGCTAAGCCTGTGTATGCAGATTATCACAGAATCATAGAACGGTTTGGGATGGAAGGGACCTTTAAAGCTCACCCAGTCCAACCCCCTGCAGTCAGCAGGGACATCTGCACCCAGAGCAGGGGGCTCAGAGCCACAAGGGACAACCCTGGCGTGTTTCCAGCGATGGGGCTTCTCCCACCTCTCTGGGCAACCTGGGCCAGGCTCACACCACCCTCGGTGAAAAAAAATTCTTCCTTCTCTCTTGTCTGAATATTTCCTCTTTTAATTTAAACCCATCACCCCTTGTCCTGTCACAACAGCCCTGCTGAAAAGTCTGTCCCCATCAGTATTCACTGTGTTATATTCAACAGTGGTTGCAGCCTCATCCTTTGATGGGTCATACAGAGGCATCTCACCGGTGGGGTGTGTTTGCAGCCTGGCGTGGGGATTTCAGGTGTGATGGTTTCTGCCAACACCCAGGGGATTTTCACACGTGCTCGGGAGCAGCCAGGGAAAATAAATTCTCTCTGTCAACTCCGTATGGTTTTGTCTTTCCCATCAGCTGCCTCCTAGGGAATGGGCTTTGTCCCCTTGTGGCTGCAGGCTGCTGGGGGGGCAAAGGTGACTTCAAGGCACCCCAAATCCTGGTGGAGGATCAAAACCCAGCTTAGATCGATGCCCACTGGTGCTGCAGCCCCTCTGAGCAGTGGGGAAGGGGAGAAGCCCCCCAGGCACAGTGACAGCCTCAGCCCTCCATGCTGCTGCCAGCCAGGCACGGGCTGTTTTCTTCCTGCAGTCACCTTTGGGCTCTGGCAGTAATCTCGAAGCATCTGCTCCAAATCATCCAGGATTACAGGAATTAAAAAAAAAACCAATTAGAGGCCCAGGGTCCTGCATGCACAAATCCGTTTAACCCTAATCCAGGCTGCTGCCCCTTCCAAAAAGGCAAAGGGACAGTCCCTGCCAGCGGGTTTTTGTGTGCTCCAGCACCACCTCCTCTCCTCAGCCTGCATTTACCCGTTTCGGACCCAGAGGTAATAGCAGGGGACTTGCTCATGCTACTGGAGAAACGGTACACTTGACCTTGGGTCTGAAATCAGCTGCACAGACACCTCTGCCTCCACACACGCTCAGAGGGGCTTCCAGAGAACTATGGGTGCAAACAGGAGTGCGAAGAAATCTGAATTTGTTATTTTGCCCATCAGGGTCTGTACACCAGGCACTGGCTCCTCTGCTTCTTGCTCTCCATCACATCTAGCCCTCTGTCCCACCAAGGGGCTTCAGTAGGCTTTGCACTCAACATGGACACTCTTTGTCCGCCACTTTGCTGGCAATTTGACGTGGAAATGCTTCTTTCAGATACAGCACAGAAATCAGAGTATTTCTTTAGAGTGAGGGTAGAGGCTGAAAATCCATTAGGAGAATCTCTCCTTTCCTTTGCAATCGCCCCTGCATCTTTCAATGCTATTAGGCTCTTCTCCAGGCAGCTAAATCTTTCACTTGCAGCCCTAACCCCCTAAAAAGCCCTAAAATTAAAATGCATTATCCGTGGAGTGTGGCTGGTGTGAGTTACACGCTCTGCGGATAATGCATTTTAATCAACACAGGATCCCTCCCATGTGTGATGGCCTTTGTATTTGGCAGTATGTTTTGCATCAAGAAGACATCCACAGTGCAAATAATCAGTGTCAATAATTGAGGAGGGAAAACCTTGGATTAACATTCAAGCATTCATGGGTTTATATGATTCTAAGAGATGGGTGATTATTGCAGCAGGAGATAAATAATGCTTTGTTTGTTTGTTTTCTTCTTTTGTGTGATGCAAAAAAAAAAAGCAATCACAGCAGAGCTTCTGGATGGGTGATGCTGTGACAACTATCACAGGATGTAATTGTTTGTGTGGTCACGGACACCAGTTAGAGTGTCTATGAGTTAGACAAGAACTCGTGCTGGAGGCGAACACCCCGTACAGGTATGCTGGGACAGGAGATGCTGCGGCTGCTAAAAGTTTCCACTGTTCAAACGGAGGTTTGTGGGAAAAAACTCCTCTTCTGGCTCAGGAAGTCCCGGGCTGAGGGGGAGCCTCGCAGGAGTCCTGCTCTTTCCTGCCATCTCCTACTGCTGCTGTCAGGTTGTGCTGACCTCCAGGATCAGTATGGTGAAGGTAGGCAGGACTGCTAGCAGAGGGGTCTATGGCTGGGCAGCAGCTGCTGTGGCAGCAGCATGTTGTTGCCAGGTCTTTTTATGAGCGTGGAGGAGAGTAGGCAAGCTCCAGAGAGATATGGGTAGAGGGGCTTTCAGTGGGAGAGGGCTGGGGAAGAAGAAGAGCAGAATGGAGGGGACCACAGGGGCTTCAATGATGCTAAAGGAAAGAGCACAAGGACAAAGGAGGGTTTATCACGAGCAAATGGGCAGTCACTGCAGGGCAGAGGCTCCACCGTAAAACACTAATGCGCTTCTCTGAAATGCCTCAGACTTGCCCCAACTCTGTCGGCTTTGAGGTCTGGCACCTCTAGTGTCTCAGTGCTGCAGGGATCCCTTTGCCCTTGGATGGGTGGCAAAGGCCACCGGGACACAGTTTGAGCTGGGGCGCTGGCAGGGACACAGCCGTTCTGTAGGTGTGTGTAACGCTGGGCCGTCTGCGGCTCCATCCTTGTTGGACATGAAAGCCGTGTTTAAGGCATCGTGTCAATATAGCCGCCAGTTCACTGACTTCTGCATTTGCTGACTTTTACGAAGAGCTTGGTTAATCCGGTGTATTCATGACTTAGAGGTCCATCAACTTCCTTGGAACCTGGAGCTTTCATCCTGGGGAATTAGGAGGTACCAGCTGGATATGATCAGTCCTGACTTGTATAAACAGCACCCATTTAAGGTCTCTCCTTGTGAACAAACATTTGCAGGATAAAAAAATCAGGTAGCTTGTTTTTCGGTGACCAGATCCTAAAACTTCTCTGAGGCAAAAATGAGAGGCAGGAATACGACCACACAACACCCACAGGTGTGTTCTTCCATCATTCATGATGCTGGCAGTTTAAAACGTTCCCAAATTTCTGTGCGATTGCGAACTTTCATTTGATTTACATACCACTCAGACTGAGAAATCTGGGTCAATGTCTTTTTTTTTGTCGTGGCTAAAGTCCCGTCCATTTTGATAGCCATTATGAGCCAGTTTTCTTTTACCTGTGGTAGGAAAGCTGTGGCCCAGTTCACCACTTCCGAGACAGTGAGGTGCTCTCTGGATTTTCTTAATGACTGGCAGCACAGCCTCTTCTGGAATCATGATGCAGAATTGCAAGTGCGGAAAAAGATTTCTCTTAGGCTCTGTTGTGCAGCTTGTTACAAAATTTTTAAGGTCCAATTAATTAAATCCCTGAAAATTGCAATTTCATGTTGTTGTAGCAGCACCTGATCTAATGGCCACTGAAGTCAACAGGAACCTGTCTGCTAATCTTAAGATGTGTTTGGTTCTAGCATGAACTGACAGCGAGATGCAATGTAGAGCTCAGCAACTGCTTGAGGTTGGAAAGGCTCTAGAGAAGGATCTGGACAGGCTGAATCGATGGGCTGAAGCCGGTTGTATAAGGTTCAACAAGGCCAAGTACCGGGTCCTGCACTTGGGTCACAGCAACCCCCTGCAGCGTTACAGGCTTGGGGAAGAGTGGCTGCAAACTGCCCGCTGGAAAAGGACTTGCATTAGTCAACAGTGGCTGAACATGATCCAGCAGTGTGCCCAGGTGACCAAGAAGGCCAACAGCATCCTGGCTTGTACCAGCAATAGTGTGCCAGCAGTGTGCCCAGGTGGCCAAGAAGGCCAACGGCGTCCTGGCTTTTATCAGCACTAGTGTGGCCAGCAGGAGCAGGGAAGTGATTGTCCCCCTGTACTTGGCACTGGTCAGGCCACACCTTAAGTACTGTGTCCAGTTTTGGGCCCCTCATTCCAAGAAGGACGTTGAGGTGCTGGAGCGTATTCAGAGAAGGGCAACAAAGCTGGTGAAGGGTTTAGAGCACAAGTCTTACCAGAAACAGTGCTAGATTATTGGCTGGACTCTGATCTTTTCCAACCTAAACGTTTCTGTGATTCTAACTAATGCTGAGTGTTTGTTTGTGCTACAAATAATTAATACCGTCCTATTAAAGCAATGAAGGGAGCAGTTCATTAACTACACCTACACAGTGTAAGGAAGGAGTCAATCTGCTCCATTGCTCTTTGTGTCTGCTGACAGTTTGCTGATGCTCCCAGGCATTTCATGCCTTCTCTGAGCCTTCCCCCATCGTTTAAATAAATACATGCAATAACAGCAAACGATGCCAGTCTGAGTGCCTGGGCTAAGGCCCTGGGCCAAGGCACCACGCTCTCCCGCGTTTGTGCTTGGAAGGTGAAACTTAGAAACCTCATAATGGCTGAGTCAGTCTAGTAACACAAACAAACCTGAACAGCCAAAACATACACCTACATCTGCGTGGATGTACAGTGACAGATAGAGGTGACGTGAACAGCGAGTTCTAATGCCTGGAAGGCCATAAGAGCCTCAGCAAGGTGACTTATTCCTAACAAAGCACAGGAAATTGTTAAAAGTAACAAAGACATCCAAAGAAAATCATGCTGCAGCCCCGTTAAGAGCAGCCTTTCTTCTGCCCCCCTGTCTTGCACAATGCAGATGTGACCCTGCAGCCCCTTCATGCCTCTTGGCACAAATACCCCATTGACTTCAGCGAGACCAGGGGGGAGGCTGGGGACTGCTGCTCTTGAAGGTCGCAGTCTGCAGGATAGGGGTAGCACATGGTGACAGCTCAGTCCTGCTTCCACGATGCGAGAAGTGGAAAGAAAAAAAAAACATTTTTGATGGAATAGTTGAAGTGGTGGGGATTTACTGAACCAGTGTTACGCTGTCCATGCAGCTTGCTCAGGTTGCTGTTGCCAGCAGTTCAGATATCGTCCGAGCTGTCCTGCTCATCAGTGCATGAACTCTGAAAACACTTAGCCACTACCAGCTCTGTGCATTATTTCAGCTGGAAGAACCATGGTAGGTAAAGTAACAATGATGGATCTAAACGATAATAAAGTCTCCCTGTTGAAATTTTAAAGTGCTATACAACTATTTTTAGTGACCTCTCCAGCTGAGATAATGCAGAAAGCTAACTAGATGTGAACATCCATCGTAGCTGAATTGATTCTTACAGTTTGCAAACCAAGGTGAGTTGTAGGAGGTTAATGTTCATGCTCCAATACAAGAGATACCAGCTATATAAGAAGATGTATACCGTACATGTAAAGAAATAACCTATTAAACTTCTAATGTGGATGCAATATTTTTTTCTTTTGTTTGAGCACATTTTCTTCTGTAATGGTCATTTAGTTTATACAGAACGCTAAGAGCTCCCTCCCTCATATCCTCCTCCCTCTCCTCCCTCCCTGTGTGTCTGTATATGCAGGCAGGAGAGAGGGAGAAGACTCTTGTCTTTGATTCAGGAAAGCAAACGTTTCCTTACTGGGGTGTTCTGATCCCACACTGAGACAAAGTCTTTAAATTTGATCTTTCAGAATCAAAGACATTTTAAAAAATTATTTCAAAGGGATTTTTTTTTCTCCCTTCAAGCATGCCCCAAACCTGAGTTCCTGGGTCAGCATTTTCAAGTTCAGGATTTTAAAAGGAAACTACCATTTTTTTGTGGCTTCCTAATACAGGAGAAGCATGCCCCAAACCTGAGTTCCTGGGTCAGCATTTTCAAGTTCAGGATTTTAAAAGGAAACTACCATTTTTTTTGTGGCTTCCTAATACAGGAGCTGAGCACCAGGAACACTGTATTTGCACAGAGCACTGGGTACCTTTGCAAAATGTGGCACATACTCCAGGACTTTGCTACAGCAAACTCCGTACTTCTCAGAGTTCATTTACCTCAGAAGGGCTCCAGGTCCAGCAATGCAGCCTGCTCCCCCTCCCATCCAAGCCCTCAGATGGCAATTAGCAACATCAATAAGTAATAGAACAAATACTTGTCTCTAAGAAAACAAGCCACAGACAGAGCAGCTCATTCACTTTACTCTGAGGCTGCGTTACAAACCTTAATTTTTTATATTTCATCTGTTTAAAGCCCCAATCCTACAAACAGTTTTGAGATGCGACACTTGAAAGGCAACGGGTTATGAAGGATGAGTGAAAGGCAAGACCTGAGCTACAGGGGCCCAGGGTGAAGAACCACATCAGCCAAGACCCGCACACACCAAGGATGCCACCATAACGAAGATTTTTAGCTAAGATCCTGCATCTCAGCTCTTCAGTGAGGAGCTGTGGGAACAGAGAAATGAGTCTGTTGGCCTCTCAGCTCCTGGAGACTTCCTGGAGTTTCCAGCAGAAGCAAAGCCGAAAGAAAATGGTAAAGAACAGCTAAAATGCTGTAATAGGAATGTTTGTTAACATGACATAGTGATAAAATGAAAAAGTTACTGGGAAAAACAGCTTTGGAGAGTTGGAAATGAGTGAGCAGATCCACCAAAAAGCTATGAACTATGTGCTCATAAGCACCGATGTGACTCTAGTATTGCTTCAACAGCCATTCCCCACAGGAGGCATCCTACTGCTGAAGCCCTGAAGTACTTCTGACTCACGAGTGACCCACCAAATCAGTCTGCTGGAAAATACTTCAGCAGTTTAAGCTTAACAACCACGTTGGTTAACATTGCTCCTTCAGTGCTTGGGGATGTCAAGGGATAAAAAGGATCACCGTCTGAGTGGGAGCAATACTCACAGAAACTCAGCTTTGGCCTCAGGAGTCTCATCCACCTCCGCGGTCAATAGGCAGAGACAAGCTTTCGCAGACGGTGAACTTGATTAGGGAGTTGATCTTGGTTAAAACTGCCTAGATCTTCTTGCTGCTAAGGATGGAGGGGGAGGAGGGTGGAACCGTCTCTCTGGGCAACGGAGCCAGATTGACAGTGCTGGATTACTACGCAGGCATAACTAGAGTGGGATTATGTGCTCTGAGTCACCTCCCTGAGAATTTCTCTCTCTCACTGACAACTATAAGTGCTGGCAACTGTGGAGATCAACTTCCTTCATGTCAGTTTTGGGAACGTCATCCCCACAGCAGGTCCAGGGACCAGCTGCCGTCCTGCACAGGTTGCAGGCACACAAGAAAGTTGCTGCAAGCCGAGGCAGTTTTGAAGAACAATCCACAAAGCCTTCAAATCGACTTAAGAAACAACCTGGCCTGAAGAGCTGTTTCCAATATTAATGTCCTGATAGGTTTATGAGAAGGCTTTTTTTTTTTTCCTGTTTATAGACACAGCAATTTGCTCCCTGAAGAATGGTTGCATGTCCTTGTGTTTATTTGAAGTGCCTGGAAAACACCAGACCCGTGTGTCCCTATGTGTGGCTGTCGTCACTGCACATTCAATGGAGAGTTATCCTACAATAAGATGTTCCAGAAGAAGAACTGTCATTCTGTCCTCAGCTACCTCAGTATTACAGCTATGGGGTAGGAGAGCATTTCAAGAATTGCTTCTGAAGAAGCAGCGCATATATTTCAGTAGGTGAAATTGGGAGGAATGAGGTGTCTTTGTTCTGAACGGAGCTTCTAATGGTCATTGAAAGAAGATTCAACATAGCAAAAGTCTTCCAGCTGGAAAAATCATGCCCTGCTCCCTGTTGTAGAGATCTCCATTGAATTCAACCAGTCTTGAAAAGGAGAAGGTAGTGCTAGAGTAAATCTCCCTGCTTGTCCTAGTGAAGCCCCAAATAGTGTGTCAGTGCAGGTTACTCTGGCTTTAACGAATAAAAGCCGAGCAGCTTGTTCTGCTGATCAGCACCTGCGTGTGTGGATGCAGATGCAGGTCTCAGCAGTGGCTGTGTATCTCCTGGAGGGTCCCCTCCAAAACCTGCATTCAGCTTCTGTGAAGTTTTCTAAGGAATTGAGCTTCTGAGACGAGTACAAGTAAGGCATGGGTGCTCAGGACAGACGGATGCTCCTGTTCTAGTTTATGATAACCTCTCTTTGCACATCTTTGCTTTATATCAGACCACTAATAAATAACAGTGGAAAAAAAAAGTATCAGGAAGAACAGCTTTAAATGGAAATAAAGAGATGTGTCTAAATCCTTTAGGCTGTTTGGGATGTCTCAAGTGATTTAGTCTGGCTGTATCTGTACATTAAAGCATTTGAGGGCACTGAGGTTCATCACTTATCCTATTAAAACGTTAGAAGAGTCCCTGGTGCAGGGTTGCCTCAGACCAGGCAGCGCTGTCCCACATGGGCCCTGGGGAGCAGCTCAATAGCAAGCAGAGTGTACAGAGCCTTTCCCTTCGGCAGTACGGGCACAGCTACCCTGTTTTGGAGGGTGAGAGGGCTGAAAAGCATGGAGCAGACCCCTCCCCCCACCGGCAACCAGCACTGCCAGGACACGCCGGTTAGTAGTTTGGACTGTCTGCTCCATCCCAAATCTCTACTGTGACCACAAAGAGCTAAAACCCTGCCAGATATTTTCCAGTCAGGAGTCTGTGCTGGATGAAGGCATCCTGGGGGGATGAGACCACCCTGTTAGCCTGGTCACCATGTGGACACCTTCTCAACAAGGCAGTCCTGGTTGTTTGAGGGCGATCTGCAAATCCAAATTTTGGGGACACCATCTCCATCTTTATTCAGCTTGGGATAGGCATGGTGAGGAGGGAGTCCTAGAGGTCCCACCAAGACCTTCCTCGGGCATTGCTGGAGAGGAGGCGCTTTTTCCCAGCCATAAGCAGGTAGGGTTCAGGTCCCACTCCATCCATGCTGCGTGCATGCATCATGGTGGGGAAGACCACAGGGATGGGTTTAGCTCAGCACTATGAGGAAATCCCAAAATGCAAGAAAAGCCCCTTGGGTTTTTCTTTATACAGTGTGAGAAGAGCCTGCAAGGTGGGGGGCATTGGGTGGTTGGCACCATTTTTAGGCTTTCTGGGACAGACATAGTGGAAGCAGTGGAGTGGGTTGATGTGCTCGGGCTGACTCCAGGTACTGCTCTGCTAAACGTAAGAAGACAACGACAACGTTTGGAGAGTTGTGGGGCCACGGTGCCTTTCCCTCACCTCTGGGAAGAGGCAGAGGGGACAAATATGTGAACCCACTTTGCTTTTATAAGGTTCAGAGATGAAAACTTTTCTTCCAAACTGTATTTCTTATGAGGAAGGTGCGAGAGGAGAAGGACATGAGAGGGAAAGGAGAGGTCTGTGCCACAGATCAGAAGGCAGCAGGTTTAAAACAGGCTCTCTGGGGAATTCCTGCGTTTTTGGAGGGCTTAGACTGAACATAGCAGTGATGAAGGGAGGGGAGCCGGTTCCTGGCCTTTCGCTGGGGGTGTCACAACCTGTCCTGAAACAGAATGGAGAAGAAATCCAAGGGCTTTATCCATCACCCTGATGCCGAGAATAAATGCCGATAGAGTGCAAAGTGCTGTAACCCTCAGGGGATCTAAGATGGCATGTTCCTTTCCTTGATTCCCAGCTAGGTCTCACCCTCCAGGCCTCCCTTGGGGGGAGCACACCAAGGTCAGCCCAGCGTTCAGACTTTGTTGTAGGTGCTGGGGCTGAGGGATCTCCTTGCGGAGGGGCCAGGTCAAAGTTTGGCAGCTTCTGCAACCCACCTTTTGGCCTCCCACACCTCCATCCTCCCCTCCTGCAAACACATTTGGATCTTCACCTGGAAAAGAAAGAAATAACATGAATATAAAAAATCTAGTCTCCAGCGCTGCTGAGAGCCAGGTAGAGACATCGCTGGGGAGTATTACACTCTCTCTCATGGTATTACCCCTGCATCGGCCAGTGGTAACCAGATCTGCGATAGAGTCTGATCCTCCCAAGCCTTTAATTGGATGCATGAAAGGTCCAAAATGGAGCATGAGCTCAATCTCATGCTTCCCCCGGTTATGAGATACCTGGTCTTCTTGTCACACAGGGGCACTTCCCAATGAACCCAGCCTCCTCTCTAACCTCCCCGGCTCCCAGGCCAGCAAGCCAAAGCAGACCCTCGTAAAGAAGCCCTCCCAGCCAAGCAGGGTGCTGGTGGAGGTGAAATGCTCAGTGGCTTAACAGACACCCACCCTTTTTCTGTTCTGCAAAGAAAATGCCGTGGTTAGATGAGGGCGCAAAAGGCAGTGGCAGAACAATTAGGGAACAGTCACACCATTCTGTGGGATCGAGCTGTGGGACAGGACTGGGACGAGCGCTCCACGAAGCTGGTGCAAACTGGAGCGTGAAGATCAGCATGCGGAGAGCACCTGCGTGTGCCAGGCAGCAGCTGGGGCAGTGCTCCCGGCCTGCAAAGGCCGCTGTGGCTTTTCCAAGGCTCCTGCATCCCCCAGCCCTCCCCTCCATGCCGGTTTCCACTGCAAACAGCCGCAGCCCTCCTCTGCAGCACGGGGGCTGGGACAATGCGCCCCGGATAAGTGGGCCTTCTGTCCCCAGCTGCACCGGGGCCAGGCTCTCCCCAACCTTCAAGCCTTTTGCTTTCCTTCTTTTTTTTCTTTTTCTTTTGCTCTAGCAAAATCAATCTGTGGACAGCTCACTCATTTTTCCCCCTTGCAAACTTATTAGCTATTCAGCCCCGGCAAGCACTCGTAAGCATCCTTTGTCCCAGGGAGGGCTGGAGACCCCTTCATTAGCAGTGATTACTCTGAGCAGTTTGACAGCCTCCCAGCCCGCTTACAAGACTCTCCCATTCAGCCCTGCCGGGGGCTGCCCCGCTTCTCAAAAGAAACGGAAATATTCAAACATTTCTTCCCCCCCGCCCCGCCCGCCACCAGCTGAAGAGAGGAAAAGCTGTTTCTCTTCTCCGCCCTCCCCATTCACTTCACTTTTGATACAATATTTTCCTTCTTTGTTAAACCGGAGAGAGAGGGGTCAAGACAGACTTTTGAGCGACCCTTTACTGAGCGTTTTGTTTAATGTAAATACAAGCTCCCCCCCTTCCTCGATTATTATTATTATTATTTTTAAAACAGCCAAAGACTCGGGAGGGCGACGGCTTGGGCTGATCTTTAGCAAAAAAAATGCTGAAAATGCCGGGGGAAGGGCATTCCCTTTCAATGTGGGAAGGAAAAGGACGGGGGGAAGGGGAAGAAAAGGGGGGGCACCATGTTTTTCTTCCGTGGGTCTTGTCGGTTCAGCCAAAGGCAGCCGGTGCAGCCCCGCGGAGCTCCAGTGGGGAATTAGCGTGGCTGGGAGATGCTCAGCTCTCCTGATGCTCCGGCACCAAGCGAGCCCGGGGACCAGGGCTGCTCTTCCCAAGGCGGCTACCTGCTCCGATCCCAACC
>NW_010425830.1:832-1898 GCF_000710305.1 Buceros rhinoceros silvestris | reverse complement strand
CCCAAGGCGGCTCCATGCTCCGCTCCCCACCTCGGCCGCTGGGTCGGAAAGGGTTGGTGTGTGCCCTCGTTCCACAGCCCATTCGGTAGATCCAGCATCCTTTATGTCACTTAAACCCCATGTCGAAATATGGAATATTCACGCCGCTGCCTATTGTCCAAATTCCAGCTTTTTTAGTTTGAAAGAAACCCTGCCTTATCAGAGGCTGAGCCTACGTGCTCACCTAATTCTCCACCTTTCTATCTGTCTTTGCAAAACCTCGAATTCTCCCGAAGAAGCGCTAGCTACTCTGCCCGCAAAAAATTGCAATCCGCTTCACCGATTCCCGGGGAAGGGAAGAAAGAGCACAGTGTGTTTCAGCCGACTCCGTTTTGCGGGTGAAACCCGCTTTTGCTCCCCCTCGAAAAACCGTTCTCGTGGGTGGGAAGCGCTGCCTGCTAGTGAACCAACTGCAGGCAAAGCCCCACCTCGTTTGAGGTCTGAACAGCAAAGTCGGGCTTTGTCAGGGACAAACCTTGTGGGGTTTAAGAGGCAACAAACCTGGCACAGGGTTGGGGTGCGAGGTGGCTGCTCCCGCCGGTGCCCCCCCGCCCCAAAGCGAGCTGGAAAACCCCGCGCTGGCCCCGCTTCCCACACCTACCAGCCACTGCTGCCGCGATCGCAAACCATAGATCATTTGCCTCTCCCGACAGCCTGAGTTACGCCCCGCCAGAGAAATAGTTGATTGCAATGGACTGAAAAAACCCAGCTAATAAATACCTGCTACCTGCCCCGTCCCTGTGATGGTCTTTAAGGAAAACCAAGGCACATGCATTGGGGGTGAAACGCAAATTTAGACATTTGCGGTGCCAACGCCTTTTAAATGCAAACTTCGGCAGAGAAGGAAAAGCCACTGCCGAGACGGGAATATACCTCTCGATAAAAGACAGCACGACTGAATAAATCTGTCACGGAGCTGCAATGGCTCCTGTGACTCCTCCGTGCCTTTGCAGGGAGCCGCAGCCGAGCGGGAGCCGGGGCGTTCCTCGCCGCCGCTGCGGGTTAGCTCTGCCCGGCTTCCCCCCAA
>NW_010425830.1:0-774 GCF_000710305.1 Buceros rhinoceros silvestris | reverse complement strand
CCGGGGCTTCCCTCGCCGCCGCTGCGGGTTAGCTCTGCCCGGCTTCCCCCGACGCGAGGCTTCGCCTGCTAAATAAAACGAGCCGAGCAATCAGCTTACCGGGGAGGCATCCCTCTGAGGACAGAGCAGTAAACGCGATGAGACCGAGCAGACAAAAAAAGCACAGCTCAGGCGATTTAAAGATCAATGTCAAATTGTATAATATAAAATCCTTCTGCTGGGGGGAAAAAGCTTAGCACGCTCCTTAGACCTGGCGTTTGGTCTTCTCCAGCAAAACCGCCCCAAAACAAACTGAGGGAGACGGATGGTTGGGGACAGCCCCTGGCACATCGCAGGGGCCGGGATTTGGGGATACTTCGCCCTCGATCCGGCCCTTCTGGGGCATGGAGGGCTGTTAAATCTCCATCTCTCCTTGCCTTTGCCAGGTGAGGGAGGAAGACTGGCTTCCCCGGCTCCGCTGTGCCCAGACCATTTTCCTCCCTTTTGAATTTTGTTTTCCTTCCTTTTTCCTCGTGCCTGACCGAAAATTCGCTGCCGATAATCATTTGGGGATACTTCGCCCTCGATCCGGCCCTTCTGGGGCATGGAGGGCTGTTAAATCTCCATCTCTCCTTGCCTTTGCCAGGTGAGGGAGGAAGACTGGCTTCCCCGGCTCCGCTGTGCCCAGACCATTTTCCTCCCTTTTGAATTTTGTTTTCCTTCCTTTTTCCTCGTGCCTGACCGAAAATTCGCTGCCGATAATCCCCCAAATCCTCAGCCCTTGGGAGAGGAGAA
>NW_010425829.1:0-215 GCF_000710305.1 Buceros rhinoceros silvestris | reverse complement strand
CATGGTCACCCCCTGTGCTCCTGCCACCCAGACTGGGGACAGCCATCCTCGGTCCCTGACATCGGTGTGGGGTATCCCAGGAGCCAGGCGGGCCATGGGGGGACATCGCTGCCCCAGGGCAGATGGAGGGCAGCTCTGACTCTCCTCTTCCTTGCGCCAGGCAAAGCCTGAGGCAGCCGATGACGGAGGAGGAGCGGCCGGCGAGCGCCAGGCAC
>NW_010425828.1:4996-5282 GCF_000710305.1 Buceros rhinoceros silvestris | reverse complement strand
ACGGAAACACGGCACGGGGCTGCCGGCCTCCAGCCCCGCTCACGACACTGCGCACCCACCCCGGGGCTGTCCCCTTCCCTCAGCCTTGCTGCGATGGGGCACGGGCAGACACCCCCCTCCTTCCCACAGCGGTGGGACGGGGGCGACCCGGTGGTTTTGTCTGGTGGGATCAGGGACGCACCCCCGAGGGAAGGCCCGTGGTTGGATGCCGAGCCAGGCTGATGTACTCTGCTAGCAAGAGCAGCCACGCTGTCCTGAGGAGAGGCAGCTGATGGGGGGGGGGGGG
>NW_010425828.1:3306-4928 GCF_000710305.1 Buceros rhinoceros silvestris | reverse complement strand
TGTCCTGTGCTATCAACACCAGCCACGCTGTCCGGAGGAGAGGCAGCTGATGGGAGCGGGAGGTATCAAGGCCACATCGTTCTCCCCTCCGATGGAGGAGTTGGTGGGGAAAAAACCACATCCAGGTTCTCCTCCCTGCCAGCTTGCAGCCAGGAGCCTCGCCTGGGCAGACCCAGGAGCTATCGCTGCTCAAGCACCCGCACCCCGGTCAGAGCGTTGCCGCAGTTCCCGCTCAGCCCCACTGGCTCTAGGGTGAGGATCGGCTCCAACCCCACTCGTGGCTTGGCTGGTTTCCTTTAGGAAACTGTGAGGAGACCACAGGATCCACAGGACACGAGTTGAGGAGGACCTTGAGAGCCCAACCCCTGGTCGTGTCACACCACCGCGAGGCCACCGGAAGGCAAGAAGCCCCCGTTCCCAACAGCTCCTCACCCCCAAAGCACGTCTGCAGACCTGGCCCGTACCCGCCACCCAACGGGCAGCCTTCTACACGTGAAGTGCCCAGTGCCATCTGCTCACCTCTCCCTTCTCCTTTCCCCCCAGCAGCTCACACACCACCAGTGACCTCTGGCCGCTCTCCCCACCACCCTCCAGACCTGCCGTGAGCAACCCCGCACTGGTCGCCGTGCAGGACCCACATGCTCCTCCAGCACCTGGAGGAGACGGTTCCTCCAGCACCCTGATTTGGTGGCTCCTCCAGCACTGTTCCTCCTCACCCGACGTCCTGCCCTCTGCAACGGTGGCATTTTGGCAGCGGAGGCTCCCTGGGGCTCTCCTCAAACACTGTCTGAGCCATGTCTTCCCTTGGTCTCCGTGTCTGACACAGGCTTTTCCCACCCACAGAGGACTGAGCCACCACTTGCTCTGCTCCAGAGTGACTCAGGTACCCTCAGAGACCACACTCTGATGTCACCACACGTGTCACCACCGAGGTCTGACCACAGCTACTCTTGAGGTTGCTGCAGCCAGAAAGTGCCCTTCTGCTGTTGGTTCTGGAGGGATCCAACGCTTCTCTTTCATTCAGCCCATTCCCCTCCTTTGCCTGACCCACCTCAGCCCCTCCCGGGCCTCCTGTCCCGCCCAACACGCCCCGTGACGAGCATCTCACCCGCGCAGCTCCCATGGTGCACGATGACTCTCTGGATCTCATTGAAGTCAGCTCCGTACTCAGACGAGTCGCCCAGGCTGGTTCCCGGGAGGTCCCTCGGAGGGGAGACGGAGCCGTAGGGGCTCTCGCAGGCTGCCTCCTCGTCCGGGCTCTGGAAGCTCCCCTCCGACTGCCCCGACAGCCCGTGCAGCTCGGGGTTCTCGGGGCTGTCTTCAGGCAGGAGCTCCTCCGTTTTGATCACAACCCTGATACCAGCTGCAGCAGAGAGAGAACCAGGCTGGTTCCCGGGAGGTCCCTCGGAGGGGAGACGGAGCCGTAGGGGCTCTCGCAGGCTGCCTCCTCGTCCGGGCTCTGGAAGCTCCCCTCCGACTGCCCCGACAGCCCGTGCAGCTCGGGGTTCTCGGGGCTGTCTTCAGGCAGGAGCTCCTCCGTTTTGATCACAACCCTGATACCAGCTGCAGCAGAGAGAGAACCCCACCTGCCATCACTGCCGGGCGCCTGGACCCAGAAACCA
>NW_010425828.1:2630-3056 GCF_000710305.1 Buceros rhinoceros silvestris | reverse complement strand
CAGCCCCTCTCCACCCCCCCGCAGCCCCCGGCCAGCAGCTGATGATTTTTTTCTTCTCTTGGCTTCAAATTAAATTCAAGATCCTCGTGACCAAAAGCATTAGCAGGGGGTAGGAGCAACCTCAAATCAGAACTCGGGGCCAGAGGCCAGCAGCAGAGTGGACCCCATCTCATCTAGGACATCTCCGTATCAGCCCCCTTATCTCGCAGCAGGCACCGCCCTGGGACACAGGGTCTCTGCTGCCCGCTGCCTGCCCTGGAGACACCCCTCAGCTCCCTGGGTCCCTGTGTCCAGGATGGGTGCTGGCTCCCCTGCCCTGGGGGGATGCTCTGAGGCTGACCCCAGGCACCCGCCACACAGCCAGAGAGGGCGGGGCGGATTTGTTGGTGGATGGACTTTCTCAATGGGAACTGTCTCTCACTTCCG
>NW_010425828.1:2288-2499 GCF_000710305.1 Buceros rhinoceros silvestris | reverse complement strand
CCGGCTCTCCTTTCCGCCAGCTCCCTGCGGAGCTGCTCTGGCTGTGGATGTTCCCCTTGCTGACAGCTCCCAGTGCCCAGCTCTCTGGGCTGCACCTGCCCTGGTTTATGTGTTGAGCTGAACCTGGACATCAAACCTTTCACCACCCAAATCCACGGGGCTCCTCCCCTTGGCCACCGCTCTCGGCAACACCAGCTGCAGCCTCGGGGCA